>NC_091337.1:30617181-30739681 GCF_038502225.1 Cherax quadricarinatus
CTATTGCACTTTTTTTTTCCTCCTTACACCGTCGGGTAAATCAGGGGCTCGTTCTGGTCTTCCCGTTGTTACTGTTGCCCTTGGGAATAAACCTTTCCACTGCCTCCTTGCATTTTGTTGTTACATATTCCATCATTTCATTTACTGGCTTTCCTGCCAGTTCTATGTCCCACTGGACCTCCTGCAGGAATTTCTTCAACCCTATGTAGTCCCCTCCTTTATAGTCAGGCTTTTCCCATTCAACTGTTATTCTCTCCACTTGCAGCTCTACTATGTATTCAAAGCACAGAATCACGTGGTCGCTAGCTCCTAGGGGACTCTCATACTTGATGTCCTCAATGTCTGAGCTTTGTAGATGAATGGTTCAGAGAACCGACATGTTGATAAATTAGACACATGTGCAACTCTTGGGTATCTTTATTGAGGAAACGTTTCGCCACACAGTGGCTTCATCAGTCCATACAAAGGAGAATCTTGAAGAACAGGAGGAGAATGAGGTAATCAGTCCCTCAACCTTGAGTCGATGTGGTCAGTCCATCAATCTTGAATAGAATACGGCATACGTGCTGAGAAGGAGCTTATAAACCGTTGGCAGGAGAGGTGAAGCAGTCATAGGTCGTGTAACATTTGTTCAATGTTGAAGTAGGTCGTGCCCAAGAATTAGGCAAGCGAAGAATTCCCAAGTATTAAGATCCCAAGAAGTTGCAGTGTCTGACAGGTTTGTAGATGAATGGTTCAGAGAACCGACATGTTGATAAATTAGACACATGTGCAACTCTTGAGTATCTTTATTGAGGAAACGTTTCGCCACACAGTGGCTTCATCAGTCCATACAAAGGAGAATCTTGAAGAACAGGAGGAGAATGAGGTAATCAGTCCCTCAACCTTGAGTCGATGTGGTCAGTCCATCAATCTTGAATAGAATACGGCATACGTGCTGAGAAGGAGCTTATAAACTTCTTGGGATCTTAATACTTGGGAATTCTTCGCTTGCCTAATTCTTGGGCACGACCTACTTCAACATTGAACAAATGTTACACGACCTATGACTGCTTCACCTCTCCTGCCAACGGTTTATAAGCTCCTTCTCAGCACGAATGCCGTATTCTATTCAAGATTGATGGACTGACCACATCGACTCAAGGTTGAGGGACTGATTACCTCATTCTCCTCCTGTTCTTCAAGATTCTCCTTTGTATGGACTGATGAAGCTACTGTGTGGCGAAACGTTTCCTCAATAAAGATACCCAAGAGTTGCACATGTGTCTAATTTATCAACATGTCGGTTCTCTGAACCATTCATCTACAAACCTGTCAGACACTGCAACTTCTTGGGATCTTAATACTTGGGAATTCTTCGCTTGCCTAATTCTTGGGCACGACCTACTTCAACATTGAACAAATGTTACACGACCTATGACTGCTTCACCTCTCCTGCCAACGGTTTATAAGCTCCTTCTCAGCACGTATGCCGTATTCTATTCAAGATTGATGGACTGACCACATCGACTCAAGGTTGAGGGACTGATTACCTCATTCTCCTCCTGTTCTTCAAGATTCTCCTTTGTATGGACTGATGAAGCCACTGTGTGGCGAAACGTTTCCTCAATAAAGATACCTAAGAGTTGCACATGTGTCTAATTTATCAATGTCTGAGCTGCCCAGGGTGAACACAAAGTCCAATCTTGCTGGTTCATCCTCCCCTCTCACTCTGGTAGTGTCCTTAACATGTTGGTGCATGAGGTTTTCCAGTACCACGTCCAACATCTTGGCTCTCCATGTTTCGGGAACCCCATGTGGCTCCAGGTTTTTCCAGTCAATCTCCCTGTGGTTGAAATCCCCACATAACCAGCAACTTTGCTCTGCTGGAGTGAGCTCTTCTTGCCACCTCAGCAAGTGTGTCCACCATTGCTCTGTTGCTCTCTTCGTATTCCTCTCTTGGCCTCCTGTTGTTCTGTGGTGGATTATGCATCACTGCAATGACCACTTTGTGTTCCCCAGACTGAAGTGTACCTACTATGTAGTCTCTTTCTCCCGTCTCATCTATGCCTTCCATTTTCTCGAATTTCCATCTGTTTTTTTACGAGCAGAGCAACCCCACCTCCCCCCCTGCCCCTTCTATCTTTCCTCATGATCTGGTATCCTGGTGGGAAGATTGCATCTGTTATTGGCTCCGTGAGTTTTGTTTCTGTAACTGTTATGATGTCTGGGGACTTCTCATTGATTCTTTCTTGCCATTCCTCATGTTTATTTGTTAATCCATCTGCATTTGTGTACCAAACCTTCAACTTCTGTTCTAATACTGTAACTGTGGTGTGGGGGGTGGGAACAGAGGGATCGGTGTGTGATGGTTGGTTTGGATTGTTCAGTTGCCTTGGGGGTGTCATGGCTGGAGTCCTTCTGCAGGTGTTTCTGGGGGGTGTGCTTGTCCTTCCATTTGATCCTGGGTTATTCTGCTCTCCTTTTTCATTTCCTCCCATTTCTCCTTTCGTTTTTGAACTCTTTCTTTCATCGTCTTCCTTTCGTCCTGTGTTCTGTCTCGATCGAGGTACACTCTCCGGAACTCCTGCTTGCCTCTCAGCCGTGCTTTCTCCTGCAGGATCATGGTTCGGGTTGATTCTGCCTTGATATGGCCCATATGCTTCTTGGTTTGTCCTTCCTGCTCACCTGTTCCTGGCCCCCACAGGTATCTGGTATGGTCCCTGCACATGTCCTAGTTCCTTCAATGTCTTCCAACCTCTCATTCTGTCCTAGTGTGCTCCCTGTCTTTGTTTTGGCCCCATGTGGGTTTGACAGGACCTCTGCATACAGTTTAGTTTCCATGCTTCCTTCAGACCTGTTGTCTGTGTCTGATGTAGCCATTGCCGATGCTACTATTGTAATATCTTTGTCTCTGTGCTGTTTCAGATGTCTCGGCTCCTCTTCTAATCTCTCTATCTTGATTTCTGCTGCTGTGGCCTGTTGCTTCCACCTTCTGCATTCTTCTGCTAACCTCTCTTCCATCTTCCTTTCCAGCTCATCTAATCTCCTTCCCCACTCTTCCTCCCTTTTTTTGAGCTCTGCCTCCCATTCCTCCCTCCCAGATTCGTCCTTGGAGCCTTTTGTCCTTATCCTGGTTCTAGGTTATCCCCCATTGCTCCACAGAAGGGGGGACAGGTGGTTAGGGGGAGGGGAATAGATGGTTAGGAGGAGAGGGGATGGATGGTTGTGGGGGAGGGGGAGGATGGTTATTGGAGGGGTAGAGATAGTTGGGGGAGGGGGTTAGATGGTTTGGGGGAGGGGTAGGTGGCGAGGGTTACGTGGTTAGGGAAGGAGAGGTGGTTAGGGGAGGGGGGAGTATGTGTTTGGGAGAGAGAGGGGATGGATGGTTATGGGGGAGGGGGAGGATGGTTATTGGAGGGAGGGAGGTAGTTGGGGGGGGTTAGATGGGTTGGGGAGGGGTTAGGTAGTTTGGGGGAGGGGTAGATGGCTAAGGTGAGGTGGTTAGGAAAGGGGGAGAGGTGGATAGGGGATGGGGGGGTACGTGTTTGTGTCAAGTGGTGGAGGGTGTGTGTGTGTGTGGGTGTGTGTGTGTGTGTGTGTGTGTTTGTTTGTGTATGTGTGTATGTATGTGTGCATATGTGTGTATGTGTGTGTGTGTGTGTGTGTCTACCCTTGTGTGTGTGTGTGCTTGTGTGTGAGGGTGGGATTGTTAGTGGTGGGGGGTAGGTGGTGTGATTGAAAGATCTGTCGTGTAGGCACAAATTTAGTCTCATATATCTTTCCCAATTATGCTACACTCTCCACTTATTGCCCTTTCTGGATTTACGTATTAATTATTGCTGGTTATTATCATTTTCCTTGTTCACATTGAGAGAGGACTTCCTAGCTTCCTAAGTATTCTTACTGCTAATAGCTACCGGTAGTAACACTGCCCTACCCTTGTGTGCATGTGTGTGTGTGTGTGTGTGTGAGTGTGAGAGTGTCTTGTGCAGTGTAATGACTGGCTGCAACTTCTTGTGACCTGCCTGAACCCTCCTGGGACTTGACCGACCCTCGCACCATCTTACAATGTTGCCCTTAAAAGCTTGTCCCACCTAGCTTATATTAAGTTACTCGCCTTGTGTGTGTGTCTGGATTTAAGTATCAATTATTGCTGGTTATTATCCTGTTCCATGTTCACATTGGGAGAGGACTTCCTAGCTTCCTAAGTATTCTTACTGCTAATAACTACTGGAATTAATACTACTCTACCTCACTGGACTCTACCTTCTCACACTCGTCAACACTATATTCACTATGTCTATGCTATTTCTATTCTAATTCTGGTAATAGCTTGCAGGAGTGAGTGACCAGTATCAAACAGTATGCAAGGCCAGCCAGGGCCGTCAACATGCAAACCACAAATAGGCGAATAAACTTGCACTCAATGGTGCGGTGACAGGTTGCCAGCTGCTGATGGTGGAGTCGTCGTACGTAGGCCTAAAATCCCTATTTTGGAGATCCTTCACCCGTGATGTTTTTAAACATATATTCTCATACATTCCACTTCCTCACGCGATTTCACTCTTCACTGATGATAGTATACACTTCACATTATATACACTTCACTTTATATGTATAATGGCGCACAACTTCTCGTGACGTCACTTCTTCAGGCCTACCGCTGCCAATGTGGCAACAGCGCCTAAGACCCCCAACGGTTTGCGCTTTGAAATATGATTTCAGCTTTCCTCTCACTTTCTTTAACTAATAACTTCAATTATCACTCGTAGTATTGTTCACTGACGTTCCACTACCACTGATTACTGCTAGCTGTTATTGCACCCCTTACAATGCTAAGGTTCTCGGAGCCTTGTTACCCACGTCTGCACCCCACGGACCCATGTGTGTGTGTGTGTGTGTGTGTGTCTGTGTATGTGTGTGTGCGCGTCTGTGTGTGTGCATCTGTGTCTGTGTGTGTGTGCGTGTGTGTGTGTGTGTGTGTTTGTGTGTGTGTGTGTGTGTGTGTGTCTGTGTGTGTGTGTACCCACCTATTTGTACTCACCTATTTGTGGTTGCAGGGGTCGAGTCACAGCTCCTGGCCCCGCCTCTTCACTGATTGCTACTAGGTCCTCTCTCTCCCTGCTCCATGAGCTTTATCATGCCTCACCTTTAAACAATGTATGGTTCCCGCCTCCACTACTTCACTTTCTAGGCTATTCCACGGCTTGACTACTCTATGACTGAAGAAATACTTCCTAACATCCCTTTGATTCATCTGAGTCTTCATCTTCCAATTGTGACCTCTCGTGTCTGTGTCCCATCTCTGGAACATCCCGTCTTTGTCCACCTCACCTATTCCGCACAGTATTTTATATGTCGTTATCATGTCTCCCCTGACCCTCCTGGCCTCCAGTGTCGTCAGGCCGATTTCTCTCAACCTTTCTTCGTAGGACAATCCCTGTAGCTCTGGGACTAGTCTTGTTGCAAACCTTTGCACTTTCTCTAATTTCTTGACATGCTTGACTAGGTGTGGATTCCAAACTGGTGCTGCATACTCCAGTATGAGCCTGACGTAAATGGTATACAGAGTCTTGAATGACTCCTTACTGAGGTATCGGAATGCTATCCGTAGGTTTGCCAGGCGCCCGTATGCTGCAGCAGTTATCTGATTGATGTGCCTCAGGAGATATGCTTGGTGTTATACTCACCCCCAGATCTTTTTCCTTGAGTGAGGTTTGCAGACTTTGGCCATCTAAACTATATTGTGTCTGCGGTCTTCTTTGCCCTTCCCCAATCTTCATGACTTTGCATTTGGCAGGGTTAAACTCAAGGAGCCAGTTGCTGGACCAGGCTTGTAGCCTGTCCAGGTCTCTTTGTAGTCCTGCCTGATCCTCATCCGATTTGATTCTTCTCATTAACTTCACATCGTCCGCAAACAAGGACACTTCTGAGTCTATCCCTTCCGTTATGTCATTCACATATACCAAGAACAGCACAGGTCCTAGGACTGACCCCTGTGGAACCCCGCTTGTCACAGGCGCCCACTTTGACACCTCGTCACGTACCATGACTCGATGTTGCCTCCCTGTAAGGTATTCTCTTATCCATTGCAGTGCCTTTCCTGTTATGTGTGCCTGATCCTCTAGCTTTTGCAGTAATTTTTTGTGAGGAACTGTGTCGAAGGCCTTCTTGCAGTCCAAAAAAATGCAGTCGATCCACCCCTCTCTCTCTTGTCTTACTTCTGTCACCTTGTCATAAAACTCTAATAGGTTTGTGACACAGGATTTTCCCTCCCTGAAACCATGCTGGTTGTCAATTATACACTTGTTTCTTTCCAGGTGCTCCACCACTCTCCTCCTGATGATCTTCTCCATGACTTTGCATACTATACACGTTAGTGATACAGGTCTGTAGTTTAGTGCCTCATGTCTGTCTCCCTTTTTAAAAATTGGGACTACATTTGCCATCTTCCATACCTCGGGGAGTTGCCCAGTTTCAAATGATGTGTTGAAGATCTTTGTTAATGGTACACACAATGTCTCTGCTCCCTCTTTAAGGACCCACAGAGAGATGTTGTCTGGTCCCACCGCCTTTGAGGTGTCAAGTTCGCATAGCAGCTTCTTCACCTCCTCCTTGGTTATATGTACCTCATCCAGCACTTGCTGATACACCCCCCTGCTCTGATTTCCTGGAGTCCTACTGGTTTCCACTGTAAATACTTCTTTAAATCTTGTGTTGAGCTCCTGACATACCTCCCGGTCGTTTCTTGTGAATTTCCCATCACCCTTCCTCAGTCTGATTACCTGGTCCTTGACTGTTGTTTTCCTCCTGATGTGGCTGTACAACAGCTTCGGGTCAGTCTTGACTTTCGATGCTATGTCATTTTCGTATTGCCGCTGAGCCTCCCTTCTTATCTGTGCATATTCGTTTCTGGCTCTTCGGCTAATCTCTTTATTTTCCTGAGTTCTCTGTCTTCTGTACCTTTTCCATTCTCTAGTATACCTAGTTTTTTGCCTCCCTACACCTTTGGGTGAACTAAGGACTCGTTCTGTTCTTTCCATTATTTCTGTTTCCCTTGGGAACAAACCTCTCCTCTGCCTCCTTGCATTTTGTTGCCACATAGTCCATCATTTCTTGTACTGGTTTTCCTGTCAGTTCCCTCTCCCACTGAATGTCTTGAAAGAAGTTCCTCAAGCCTGAGTAGTTCCCCCTTTTGTAGTTTGGTTTTTCCCACCCTATTCCTGCTGCTCTCTCCACTTGGAGCTCAACTAAGTAGTTGAAGCACAGAACAACATGATCACTAGCTCCCAGGGGCCTTTCATACATGATATCCTCGATGTCAGAACTACTCAAGGTGAATACAAGGTCCAGTCTTGCTGGTTCATCCTCTCCTCTCTCTCTGGTAGTGTCTCTAACATGTTGATGCATGAGGTTTTCCAGTACCACATCCATCATCTTGGCTCTCCATGTTTCAGGACCCCCATGGGGCTCCAGGTTTTCCAGGTTTTCTGCTGCTGTGGCATGTTGCTTCCGCGTTCTGCATTCTGCTGCTAACCTCTCCTCCATCTTCCTTGCCAACTCATCTAGCCTCCTTCCCCAGTCTTCCTCCCTCTTTTTGAGCTCTACCTCCCAGTCCTCCCTCCCAGATTTGTCCTTTGGGCCCCTTGTTCTCATCTTAGTTCTAGGTTCACCCATTGCTCTGCAGAAGGAAGGAGGAGGTGGATTAGGGGGAGGGGAATAGATGGTTTGGGGGAGTGGGGATGGATGGTTATGGGGAGGGGGAGGATGGTTATTGGAGGGGGAGAGCTAGTTGGGGGTGGGGATTAGATGGTTTGGGTAGGTGGCTAGGGTGAGGGGGGAGGTGGTTAGGGGAGGGGTAGAGGTGGTAAGGGGGAGTGTGTGTTTGTGTCAGGTGTATGTGTGTGTGTGCATGTGTGGGAGAGAGAGGGATGGGATTAAGGAGGGAGGGGGGGAGAAGGATGAGTGACCCTTAGAAGTGGGGGAGGAGTGTGTGTGTGTATGGGATTAGAAGGGAAGGGAGGGGAGAGGGCCGAGGGTAAAGTGACCATGACCTGATAACTGGGGGCCTTGCGGGTGTGTGTATGTGTTTGTGTGTGTATATGTGTGTATGTGCGTGTGTGTGCATGTGTGTGCATGTGTGTGTGTGCATGTGTGTGTGTGTGTGTGTATTCGCTTAGTTACCATTTTGTCCTAGTGCAGGTGTGAGTGTGTATGTGTGTATATGTGTGTGTTCGTGTGTATGGGGGAGGTTTGAGGGGGAGATAATGCTAATACATACCAGTAATTCTGGGTTATAAAAAGCGGAAATTGCTATTATGGTCTAAAGCTTCTGTGAGTGTCTGCCCTTGTGTGTGTATATGTGAGGGAGGGATGGTTAGGGGGGGGGGGTAGGTGGTGTGGTTAAAGATCCGTTATACCTCTCTGTCGTGTAGGCTCAAATTTAGTCCCAGTTGTCTTTCCTTGTAATGCTACTCTCTCCACTTATTGCCCTTTCTGGATTTAAGTATCAATTATTGCTGGTTATTATCCTATTCCTTGTTCACATTGAGAGAGGACTTCCTAGCTTCCTAAGTATTCTTACTTCTAATAACTACCGGTAGTAATACTGCCTTACCACTATGTTACCCCTCACTAGACTGCTGTCCTCCTTACACTCAACACTATATTCACTTTGTCTATGCTATTTCTACTCTAATTCTGGTAATAGCTTCAGGAGTGAGTGACCAGTATTTAACAGTGATGCAAAGCCAGAAGCCAGAACTGCAGCATGCAAAAAACAATAGGTGAGTGATACTTGCGCTACAGCGGTGCGGTGAAAAGTTGCCAGATATTAATGACGTAGTCTCGTACATATAAATCACTATTTTGGAAATCCTTCACCCGTGATGTTTATAATCATCTATGCTCATACATCCCGCGTCCCTCACGCGATTTCACTTTTCAATTATGATAGTATACACTTCACATTATATACACTTCACTTTATATGGATAATGGCACACAACTTGTGACGTCACTGCCTCAGCAGGCCTACTGCTGCCACCTTCCCTTGTGTCTGTGTCTGTGTCTGTGTGTCTGTGTGTGTCTGTGTGTGTGCGTCTGAGTGTGTGCGTCTGAGTGTGTGTGTGTGTGTGTGTCTGTGTGTGTACTCACCTAGTTGTACTCACCTAGTTGAGGTTGCAGGGGTCGAGTCCAAGCTCCTGGCCCAGCCTCTTCACTGGTCGCTACTAGGTCACTCTCCCTGAACCATGAGCTTTATCGTACCTCTGCTTAAAGCTATGTATAGATCCTGCCTCCACTACATCGCTTCCCAAACTATTCCACTTACTGACTACTCTGTGGCTGAAGAAATACTTCCTAACATCCTTGTGATTCATCTGTGTCTTCAGCTTCCAATTGTGTCCCCGTGTTGCTGTGTCCAGTCTCCGGAACATCCTGTCTTTGTCCACCTTGTCAATTCCTCTCAGTATTTTGTAAGTCGTTATCATGTCCCCCCTATCTCTCCTGTCCTCCAGTGTCGTCAGGTTGATTTCCCTTAACCTCTCCTCATAGGACATACCTCATAACTCTGGGACTAGTCTTGTTGCAAACCTTTGCACATTCTCTAGTTTCTTTACATGCTTGGCTAGGTGTGGGTTCCAAACTGGCGCCGCATACTCCAATATGGGCCTAACATACACGGTGTACAGGGTCCTGAACGATTCCTTATTAAGATGTCGGAATGCTGTTCTGAGGTTTGCCAGGCGCCCATATGCTGCAGCAGTTATTTGGTTGATGTGCGCTTCAGGAGATGTTCCTGGTGTTATACTCACCCCAAGATCTTTTTCCTTGAGTGATGTTTGTAGTCTCTGGCCCCCTAGACTGTACTCCGTCTGCGGTCTTCTTTCCCCTTCCCCAATCCTCATGACTTTGCACTTAGTGGGATTGAACTCCAGGAGCCAATTGCTGGACCAGGTCTGCAGCCTGTCCAGATCCCTTTGTAGTTCTGCTTGGTCTTCGATCGAATGAATTCTTCTAATCAACTTCTCGTCATCTGCAAACAGGGACACCTCAGAGTCTATTCCTTCCGTCATGTCGTTCACAAATACCAGAAACAGCACTGCTGCTAGGACTGACCCCTGTGGGACCCCGTTTGTCACAGGTGCCCACTCTGACACCTCGCCACGTACCATGACTCGCTGCTGTCTTTCTGACAAGTATTCCCTGATCCATTATAGTGCCTTCCCTGTTATCCCTGCTTGGTCCTCCAGTTTTTGCACTAATCTCTTGTGTGGAACTGTGTCAAACGCTTTCTTGCAGACCAAGAATATGCAATCCACCCACCCCTCTCTCTCTTGTCTTACTGCTGTCACCACGTCATAGAACTAGGTGTGTGTGTGTGTGTGTGTGTGTGTGTGTGTGTGTGTGTGTGTGTGTGTGTCTGTGTCTGTGTGTAAGTGTGTGTGTGTGTGGGTACTCACCTAGTTGTACTCACCTAGTTGAGGTTGCGGGGGTCGAGTCCAAGCTCCTGGCCCCGCCTCTTCACTGATCGCTACTAGGTCACTCTCCCTGAGCCGTGAGCTTTATCATACCTCTGCTTAAAGCTATGTATGGATCCTGCCTCCACTACATCGCTTCCCAAACTATTCCACTTACTGACTACTCTGTGGCTGAAGAAATACTTCCTAACATCCCTGTGATTCATCTGTGTCTTCAGCTTCCAACTGTGTCCCCTTGTTACTGTGTCCAATCTCTGGAACATCCTGTCTTTGTCCACCTTGTCAATTCCTCTCAGTATTTTGTATGTCGTTATCATGTCCCCCCTATCTCTCCTGTGCTCCAGTGTCGTCAGGTTGATTTCCCTTAACCTCTCCTAGTAGGACATACCTCTTAGCTCTGGGACTAGTCTTGTTGCAAACCTTTGCACTTTCTCTAGTTTCTTCACGTGGGTGTGTGTGTGTGTGTGTGTGTGTGTGTGTGTGTGTGTGTGTGTGTGTGTGTGTGTGTGAGAGTGTGTGTGTGTGTGTGTGTGTGTACTCGCCTATTTGTACTCACCTGTTTGTGGTTGCTGGGGTCGAGTCCTAGCTACTGGCCCCGCCTCTTCACCTGTTGCTACTGGGTCCTCTCTCTCCCCGCTCCATGAGCTTTATCATACGTCGTCTTAAAACTATGTATGGTTCCTGCCTCCACTACATCACTTTCTAGGCTATTCCACTGCCTGACAACTCTGAAGAAATACATCCTAATATCTCTCTGACTCATCTGTGTCTTCAACTTCCAATTGTGACCTCTGGGTTTCTGTGTCCCCTCCCTGGAACATCCTGTCTTTGTCCACATTGTCTATTCCGCGCAGCATTTTGTATGTCGTTATCATGTCTCCCCTGACCCTCCTGTCCTCTAGTGTCGTCAGGCCGATTTTCCTTAACCTTTCTTCATAAGACATTCCCCTTAGCTCTGGAACTAACCTTGTCGCAAACCTTTGCACTTTCTCTAGTTTCTTGGCGTGCTTTATCAAGTGCGGGTTCCAAACAGGTACTGCATACTCCAGTATGGGCCTGACGTACACAGTGTACAGTGTCTTGAACGATTCCTTATTAAGGTATTGGAATGCTGTTCTCAGGTTTGCCAGGCACCCATATGTTGCAGCAGTTATCTGGTTGATGTGTGCTTCCGGAGACATGCTCGGTGTTATACTCACTCGAAGATCTTTCTTCTTGAGCGAGGTTTGCAGTTGAGGTTTGCTAGCCTATACTCTGTCAGAGGTCTTCTTTGCCCTTCCCCTATCTTCATGACTTTGCATTTGGCGGGATTAAATTCGAGAAGCCAGTTTCTGGACCAGGTGTCCAGTCTGTCCAGGTCTCTTTGAAGTCCTGCCCGGTCCTCATCTGATTTAATTCTCCTCATTAACTTCACATCTTCTGCGAACAGGGACACTTCTGAGTCTAACCCTTCCATCATGTCGTTCACATATACCAAAAATAGCACTGGTCCTAGGACCCACCCCTGTGGGACCCTGCTCGTCAAAGGTGGCCATTGTGATACATCATTACGTACCATGACTCGTTGTTGCCTCCCTGTCAGGTATTCTCTAATCCATTGCAGTGCCCTTCCTGCTATATGAGCCTGATCCTCCAGCTTCTGCACTAATCTCTTGTGAGGAACTGTGTCAAAGGCCTTCTTGCAGTCCAAGTAGAAGCAATCAACCCACCCCTCTCTCTCGTGTCTTACTTCTGTTACTTTATCATAAAACTCCAGAAGGTTTGTGACACAGGATTTTTCCTTCCATGAATCCATGCTGGTTGGCTTTTATACTCTTCTTCCGTTCTAGGTGCTCCACCACTCTCCTTCTGATAATCTTCTCCATAACTTTGCATACTATACACGTCAGTGACACAGGTCTATAGTTTAGTGCCTCTTTTCTGTCTCCTTTTTTAAAAATGGGAACTACATTTGCCGTCTTCCATTTCTCAGGTAGTTGCCCAGTTTCCAGGAATGTGTTGAAGATTGTGGTAAGTGGCACACACAACATGTCCACTACCTCTCTAAGGGCCCACGGGGAGATGATGTCCGGTCCCATTGCCTTTGAGGTATCGATGTCCCTTAGCAGTTTCTTCACCTCCTCATCTGTATGTATGTCATCCAACACTTGTTGGTATATTCCTTGCTGGTGTCCCCATCTGGTCTGTCCACCGAGAGGCCTTCCTGTCTCCACTGTAAATACTTCCTTAAATCTCATATTGAGCTCCTCACATACCTCTTGATCGTTTCTTGTGAGTTCTCCATCTTCTTTCCTCAGCCTTATCACCTGGTCTTTGACTGTTGTCTTCCTCCTAATGTGGCTATACAGCAGTTTCGGGTCAGACTTGCCTTTCGATGTCGTTTTCGTGCTGTCGCTGGGCCTCCCTCCTTATCTGTGCGTACTCGTTTCTGGCTCTTCTACTAATCTCATTATTTTCCTGGGTCCTTTGCCTCCTGTACCTTTTCCATTCTCTGGTGCACTTAGTTTTTGCCTCCCTACACCTTCGGGTAAACCAAGGACTCGCTTTGGTCTTCCTATTATTTCTGTTTCCCTTGGGAACAAACCTTTCCTCTGCCTCCTTGCACTTTGTTACTACATATTCCATCATCTCGTTTACTGATTTTCCTACCAGGTCTCTGTCCCACTGAACCTCCTGCAGGAAGTTCCTTATACCTGTGTAGTCCCCCCTTTTGTAGTTTGGCTTTTCCCATTCAGTTCCTGTTTCCTTCTCCACTTGTAACTCTAATATATAATCAAAACTCAGTACCACGTGATCGCTAGCTCCAAGGGGCGTCTCGTAAGTGATGTCCTCAATGTCCGAACTGCTCAGGGTGAACACAAGATCCAATCTTGCTGGCTCATCCTCCCCTCCCTTTCTGGTAGCGTCCCTGACATGTTGATGCATGAGGTTTTGAAGTACCACATCCATCATCTTGGCTCTCCATGTTTCGGGACCCCCATGAGGCTCCAGGTTTTCCCAGTCGATCTCCCTGTGGTTGAAATCGCCCATTACCAGTAACTTTGCTCTGCTCGAGTGAGCTCTTCTTGCCACCTCAGCCAGTGTGTCCACCATCGCCCTGTTGTTTTCTTCGTACTCCTCTCTTGGCCTCCTGCAGTTCTGTGGTGGGTTATACATCACTCCAATGACTACTCTATGTTCTCCAGACTGAATTGTACCTACTATGCAGTCTCTTTCTCCAATCACGTCCATGACTTCCATTACCTCAAATCCCCATCGGTTTCTTATGAGCAGTGCAACTCCTCCTCCCCCTCTACTCCTTCTATCTTTTCTCAGGATCTGATATCCCGGTGGGAAGATTGCATCTGTTATTGTCTCAGCGAGTTTTGTTTCTGTGACTGCTATGATGTATGGGGATTTCTCACTGATTCTTTCGTGCCACTCCTCATGTTTTTTCGTTATTCTGTCTGCGTTTGTGTACCAAACTTTCAGCTTCTTTTCTATCACTGTGGTCCTGCAAGAATATTGGGGTTGGGGGAGCTGGAGCCTTGGTGGGGGCCTATGGGGGACTGTGGTGTAGGTGGGGTTTTTGATGATGGGGTGGGGTCAGAATGCCCATAAGGGACAGCTGTTGAGATGAGGTTTGTGATGTGGGTGTTGCTGGAAGAGGGAACAGTGAGTGGGTTATGGTTTGGGTTGCTCAGTTGCGTTGGGATTGTCGCGGTTGGAGTCTTTCGGTGGGAGATTCTGCAGGGTGTGTTTTCCCTTCGTCCTGTGTCTGGGTCCTGCTCATCTTCATTGCCTCTTGTTCCTCCTTGCGTCTCTGTACCCTCTCTTTCAGTGTAGTCCTTTCTTTTTGTGTTCTGTCACTATCGAGGTATACTCTCTGGTACCCCTGTTTGTCCCTCAGTCGTGCTTTCTCTTGCAGAATCCTGGTTAGAACTGATCCTTCCTTGAAAATTACCTTGACAGGCCGTATCCTTCCACTCGCAAACCACCCAATTCTCCGAAAATTTGTCACCTGGATCATATCGTCCTCACCTATTGTTTTCATGATGCCTTCAATCATTTTTTCCTCCTCCAGTTTTATTTCTTCGAAGTTGTCCCCCTTGTCCCACTGAGTCTCCATTTGCATCCTCTGAGGTGTTTTGTTTCCTTCCATTGAAATGTTCTTGCCTTCAGTCCCTGTCCTATCTGAAACTTTTATTCTCAGGGAACTGCCTTTCATGATCAGCTGTTCCTTGCTACTGCAGTTGGCTGTTAGTCTTTGCATATAACATACCTTCATTGTCTTTGGACCTGTTATTTGATCTTAGTATGCTCCTCATCTTTTCCCTGGCCCCACATGGATCTGATTGGGCCTTCGCATATGGCATATCTCCTTTGTTTCTTACCGTCCCCTTGTCTGTGCCTGATATAGAATTTCCTGTTGATGCATCTGAATTGTCATTTGTCTCTCTAATCTGTTTTAGGCTTTTCAGTTTCTCTTCTAAGCACTGTATCCTAGCTTCTGCTGCTAAGACTTGTAGCTCCCACTTCCTGCACTCTTCAGCTATCTGCTCCTCCATTATCTTGCCAAGCTCTTCTATCTTCCTTCCCCACTCTTCCTCCCTTTTTTGGAGCTCTAACTCCCAATCTTTCCTCCCTGGTTCGTCCACCAGATCTCTGGTTTTCCGCCCTCTAAGGCCACCCATTTTATTACCACAGAAAGAAGCTTATGTATTTTACCACAGAGAGAAGTTTGTGTTTTCAGGGTGTGTGTGTGTGGGGGGGAGGGACAAGGCTAGAGGAGAGAGAGAGAAAATAAGAGGGGGAAGGCTAGAGAAGGGAGAGAGTAAGAGGGGGAGAGTTATACGGTAGAAAGAGGAAGAGAGAGTAGTGAGGATGGGGGTGAGGGATAAGATTAGGGGGGAGAGAGAGAAACGAGAGGGGGAGAGAAAGGGTAGAGAGAGAGTGAGAGGAGGGTTAGGGAAAAAGGCTATGAGAGAGAGAAATGCGAGGGAGGGGGAAGAAGGCTACCGAGGAGGGTGGGAGAGAGAGGGGGAAAGAGAAAGATAGAAAGAGGGAGGGGAGAGAAGGTTGAAGAGGAGGGTGGGAGAGAGAGGGGGAGAGGTGGGGAAACGTGAGGGAGGGGGAGAGAGAAAGAAAGAGGGAGGGGGAGAGGAGGCTGAAAAGGAGGGTGGGAGAGAGAGGGGGAGAGGTGGGGGAACACGAGGGAGGGGGAGAGAGAAAGATAGAAAGAAGGAGGGAGAGAGAAGGTGGAAGAGGAGGGTGGGAGAGAGGGGGAGAGGTGGGGGGACACGAGGGAAGGGGTAAGAGAAAGATAGAGGGAGGGGAGAGAAGGCTAAAGAGGAGGGTGGGAGAGAGAGGGGGGAGAGGTGGGGAAACGCGAGGGAGAGGGTGGAGAACGGGGTCAAATTCCAAGGATCAGCTGTGTGAATGAGTGGGTGTGTGTGTGTACTCACCTAGTTGTGGTTTCAGGGGTCGAGACTCAGCTCCTGGCCCCGAGTGTGTGTGTGTGTGTCTGTGTGTGTGTGTGCGTGTACTCACCTATTTGTACTCACCTATTTGTGGTTGCAGGGGTCGAGTCCTAGCTCCTGGCCCCGCCTCTTCACCGGTTGCTACTAGACCCTCTCTCTCCCCGCTCCATGAGCTTTATCAAACCTCGTCTTAAAACTGTGTATGGTTCCTGCCTCCACTACGTCATTTTCTAGGCTATTCCACTGCCTTACAACTCTATGACTGAAGAAATACTTCCTACTATCTCTCTGACTCATTTGTGTCTTCAACTTCCAATTGTGGCCTCTTGTTTCTGTGTCCCCTCCCTGGAACATTCTGTCCTTGTCCACCTTGTCTATTCCACGCAGTATTTTATATGTCGTTATCATGTCTCCCCTGACCCTCCTGTCCTCCAGTGTCGTCAGGCCGATTTCCCTTAATCTTTCTTCATAGGACATTCCCCTTAGCTCTGGAACTAACCTTGTTGCAAACCTTTGTACTTTCTCTAGTTTCTTGACGTGCTTTATCAAGTGCGGGTTCCAAACAGGTGCTGCATACTCCAGTATGGGCCTGACATACACGGTGTACAGTGTCTTGAATGATTCCTTACTAAGGTGTCGGAATGCTGTTCTCAGGTTTGCCAGGCGCCCATATGCTGCAGCAGTTATCTGATTGATGTGTGCTTCCGGAGACATGCTCGGTGTTATACTCACCCCAAGATCTTTCTCCTTGATTGAGGTTTGCAGTCTTTGGCCACCTAGCCTATACTCTGTCTGTGGTCTTCTGTGCCCTTCCCCTATCTTCATGACTTTGCATTTGGCAGGATTAAATTCGAGAAGCCATTTGCTGGACCAGGTGTCCAGTCTGTCCAGGTCTCTTTGAAGTCCTGCCTGGTCCTCATCAGATTTAATTCTCCTCATTAACTTCACATCATCTGCAAACAGGGACACTTCTGAGTCTAACCCTTCCGTCATGTCGTTCACATATACCAAAAATAGCACTGGTCCTAGGACCGACCCCTGTGGGACCCCGCTCGTCACAGGTGCCCACTGTGATACATCATTACGTACCATGACTCGTTGTTGCCTCCCTGTCAGGTATTCTCTGATCCATTGCAGTGCTCTTCCTGTTATATGCGCCTGATGCTCTAGCTTCTGCACTAATCTCTTGTGAGGAACTGTGTCAAAGGCCTTCTTGCAGTCCAAGAAGATGCAATCAACCCACCCCTCTCTCTCTTGTCTTACTTCTGTTATTTTATCGTAAAACTCCAGAAGGTTTGTGACACAGGATTTGCCTTCCGTGAATCCGTGCTGGTTGGCATTTATACTCCTGTTCCGTTCCAGGTGCTCCACCACTCTCCTCCTGATAATCTTCTCCATAATTTTGCATACTATACACGTCAATGACACAGGTCTATAGTTTAGTGCCTCTTTTCTGTCTCCTTTTTTGAAAATGGGAACTACATTTGCCGTCTTCCATACCTCAGGTAGTTGCCCAGTTTCCAGGGATGTGTTGAAGATTGTGGTAAGTGGTACGCACAACATATCTGCTCCCTCTCTAAGGACCCATGGAGAGATGTTGTCCGGTCCCATTGCCTTTGAGGTATCGATGTCCCTTAGCAGTTTCTTCACCTCCTCCTCATCTGTATGTATGTCGTCCAACACTTGTTGGTGTATTCCTTGTTGGTGTCCCCATCTGGTCTGTCCCCCCAGAGTCCTTCCTGTCTCTACTGTAAATACTTCCTTAAATCTCGTGTTGAGCTCCTCACATACCTCTTGATCGTTTCTTGTGAGTTCTCCACCTTCTTTCCTCAGCCTTATCACCTGGTCCTTGACTGTTGTCTTCCTCCTAATGTGGCTATACAGCAGTTTCGTGTGTGTGTGTGTGTGTGTGTGTGTGTGTGTGTGTGTGTGTGTGTGTGTGTGTGTGTGTGTGTGTGTGTGTGTGTGTGTGTGCGTGTGTGCGCGCACGCGCGCGCGTGAGCACGTCAGTTGTTTGTGTGTCCCAGAAATACACCTCACCTCTATGTATCCATAATACTAATAAAATACCATTAATACTGAGAGTAATTCTAATAATTATAATACTAGTGTGTGTTAAAGAGTCTTTCTTTCTCCCAGTTATGTACTACCTTATACTACATGTGTACCCAATACTTGCTTCTCAGATTGTACTGCCTTTGTGTCTTAAAACATTATCTCTTAAAACTGTTGTCAGTCCTACTAGCCCCAACTTACTCCTCCTGCCTATTCCTTGCTCCTACAAATTTTATCTTCCTACTACTGCTAGGTGTTGTGTGTATGATAGTCACTCTGGAGCAGATTATGTGACAGCCAGCTACCAGTGATCCAGGGCCGGCTTTATCTCTCAAACTTCCCCGTTAACCACAAACAGGTGATTTGTACGTTACAACTCAGAGGAGACGTCCATCCAGATGCCTGATGTAGGACGCTCGTTGTACGATGCTCGCTGTACGATGCTCGCTGTACGATGACTCGTGCACCTCGCCCTTCCGCCTCCGACCTCTTCAGTTATTCTATTCTCATTGCCAGTTTGAGTCCTCATTTACCACACTTATCACTTGTATATTGCTACTTTTATAATTTACACTTCACTTTTGGTAAGTACACTTCTTATTTGTATGACAACCAACCTGTTATGGCGGCTACTTCCTCAGGCCTACTGCTGCCACCTTCTCTGGTTATATATATATATATATATATATATATATATATATATATATATATATATATATATATATATTTTGGTATATATATATATATATATATATATATATATATATATATATATATATATGTATGTATATATATATATATATATTTCCCCTTCCTGGCTAGCTTGTTCACACTCGCTGTATGCTACCTCACAGTTTCTCGTTAACCATCCTCTCTTAATTCTTTTTTGATCTTTGTCTTTAGTCATTCGCTTTGTACTTTGTATATTTGTAACTGTGTCAACAAGTGCCAACTAGGCCTCCAACGAACTGGCACTTTGAAATTTTGTTGTATGATTCACCTTTTCTTTATTTTTTTAACTAATAACTTTGGTTATCACTTGTAGGTTTGTTCACTGACGTTGTCACTAACACTGGTGTGTGTGTGTGTGTGTGTGTGTGTGTGTGTGTGTGTGTGTGTGTGTGTGTGTGTGTGTGTGTGTGTGTGTGTGTGTGTGTGTTACGACTTTGATGTCGTAACTAAAATAAAATGGTCCTGGCTCCTGAAGGCTGCTCACACTGCTGTCTAGGTGTTATAAAATTACTCTGAAAGCACAGCGAACCTTGGGCCAGCATGTACCCATACAAATTAAGCATGAGTGCAAATAATTAACGTTGTATAAGGAAGGACACAAAAACTCACCTGTACAAAAATATAATATAATAATAGTAACTTACATACAACTTACAATACTCCAAAAAACCACCACACTCCAGTTCACATTAACTCACTAGCACACTGCTACTAATGAGTGAAACAAAAATGAACATTTATGAACAGGGAGGCTCCATGACCCCCCTCCCCCACTTTCTGCAGGCTACATAGCCTACAGTGGAAACGTTAAATACTCTCCAAAACACAGGCCCCTGCATAAAAGGGCTTTACAAATATACATGACAGCACTTAAACACAAACACTTTTAATGTACACTAAAAACTAACCAAAATTACCTACTCAAACTACCGCCCAAACATGTTGACTTCATCCTGTGACCACCCGTCTGGTACTGAACTAGACAAACCTCTCATCTGCTCCTGTCCTGGCCACTGCCTAACTGACAGGAATAAAACGCGTTCGCATACAGGGAATAATACACGTCCACGTTCTGTATACTACACAGAAAATGGTTAACTTCATCCTTCATAAACCCATCCACTGACAAGTCAACTCCCAAATATCTGAAAATATTCGCTTCTTCCATTCTCCCTCCCTTCAATGTGATATTAATTTTTTCTTTATCTAAATCATTTGATACTCTCATCACTTTACTCTTATCTATGTTCATTTTCAACTTTCTACCTTTACACACACTCCGAAACTCGTCCACTAACCTTTGCAACTTCAGAATCTCCCATAAGCACAGTATCATCAGCAAAAAGTATCTGTGTCAACTCCCATTTTGTATTTGATTTAAATTAATCCCTCCCCTCTCCTCAACACCTTAGCATTTACTTCTTTTACAACCCCATCTATAAATTTATTAAACAACCATGGTGACATTACTCATCTCTAAGACCTAATTTTACAGGGAAGTAATCTCCCTCTCTCCTACTCCCCCTAACCTACGCCTTACAATACTCGTAAAAGCTCTTCACACCATTAAGTAGCTTACTACCTACCCACTCTAAAGCTTCCTTGTTCATCTGCAATCCTACTCTCTGTCTTACCTCTAATTCTTTCAGTAATATCCCTGATAAACTTATTCCCCTATAATTTTTACAATCTCTTTTATCCCCCTTCCCTTTATATAAAAGAATTATACATGCTTTCTGCCAACCTTCCCCTCTTTCATGCATTTATTAAACAAAAATACCAACCCCTCCAACACCATATCCCCCTCTGCTTTTAACATTTCTGTCATAATCCCATCAATTCCAGCTGCTTTACCCCCTTTCATTCTACGTAATGCTTCACACATCTCCCCCACACTCACATCCAGCTCTTCTTCACTCCTAAAAGATGTTATACCTCTCTAGCAAGTGCATGAAATTACTGTCTTCCATTCATCATCGACATTTAAAAGTTCCTCAAAATATTCTCGCCATCTACCCAATACCTCCATCTCCCCATCTACTAACTCTCCTACTCTGTTTTTAACTGACAAATCCATTCGTTCCCTAGGCTTTCTTAAGTCTTTTTTATCTCCAAAATTTTTTTCTTATTCTCAGCAAAATTTCTTCACAAGGCCTCCCCCACTATATCATCTGCTCTCTTTATTCACTTTGTCATCACTCTCTTCACCTTTCTTTTACTCTCCATATACTCTGCTCTTCTTATAACACTTCTGCTTTGTAAAAACCTCTCATAAGCTACCTTTTTCTCTTTCATCACACCCTTTACTTCATCATTCCACCAATCACTCCTCTTTCCTCCTGCACCCACCCTCCTATAACCACAAACTTCTGCCCCACATTCTTGTCCCCTCAAGGGAGGTTCCTTGACGCTGGTGAGAGGCTCTTGATCTAGGGAATTGGATTTGTGCTCCGGTTCCCTGAATTGAGCCTGAATACCTTCTATCCCCCCCCACATGCGCTGTATAATCCTACGGGTTTAGCGCTCTCCATGATTATAATAATAATAATGCCCCACATTCTAATACTGCATTTTTAAAACTATCCCATCTCTCTTCAACCCCTTTCACCCCCCTCCCACTACCCATACATGAACTAGCCCGCCTTTCCACTAAAGGTTGTTTATATCTCACCCTCAGTTTATATACTTTCACTTCTCTCTGACTTACTGTTGCCATTTTCCTTTTTTGCCATCTACCTCTTACTCTAACTGTAGCTACAACTAAATAATGATCCGATATATCAGTTGCCCCTCTAAAAACATATACATCCTGAAGCCTACCCATCAACTTTTTATCCACCAATACATAATCTAACAAACTGCTGTCATTATGTGCTATATCATATCTTGTATACTTATTTATCCCCTTTTTCATAAAATATGTCTTATTATCAAACCTCTTTCTACACATAGTTCAATTACAGTGGCGCATTGAGGTATCTGTGGAGACAAAGAACGTTATCCATGGAGACAAGGGAATGTAATAAAGTATATTGGTACCAACACTCTTAAATCTGTGTGAAGCTTGGGTTGTAAATGCTGTAGTGAGGAGGCGGTTGGAGGCAGTGGAGATGTCGTGTCTAAGGACAATGTGTGGTGTAAATATTATGCAGAATATTCGTAGTGTGGAAATTAGATGAAGAGTTCCTGAAAGTATTAATCAGAGGGCTGAAGAGAGACTGTAAAGGTGATTTGGTTATTTAGTGAGAATGGAAAAAAGCAGAATGACTTGGAGAACGTATAAATCCATTGGGGAAGCAAGGAGGGGTAGGGGTCGTTCTTGAAAAGGTTGGAGGAAGTAAAAGAGGTTTTGTGAGCGAGGGGCTTGGACATGCGTGAGCATGTTAGATAAGAGTGAATGGAGACGAATGGGTTTTGGAACCTGACAAGCTGGTGGAGTGAGCAGGGTAATATTTTGTGAAGGGATTCAGGGTAACCGGTTAGCCGGACTTGAGTCCTGGAAATGGGAAGTACAATGCCTGCCCTTTAAAGGAGGGGTTTAGGATGCTGGCAGGCAGTTTGGAGGGACGTTTAAACTGTCGTGTCTGAGCGCCTCTGCGATGGTGATGGTGAAAGTGGTGAATGATAATGAAAGTTTTTTCTTTCCTTTTGGGCCATCCTGCCCCATCTATATATATATATATATATATATATATATATATATAGATGGGGTCCACCTCTGGTGTAAATTGTGGGACCCATAGCCTCGGAGAAGTGGATAAAAAGGCTTGAAGAAAGAATATATATATATATATATATATATATAGATATATATATATATATATATAGATATATAGATATATATATATATTACACGCATCCATAATTTCTAACACATAAATATTTGCTTTATTTCGAACAATATTCTCTCTTGATCTTTTCATGGGATCATAAAAAATGTGACTCATAATAGTGGATCAAATTCTCTTCCTATGGATTCAGTACAGTCATTATTTCTAAAATATTTTTCAATATAAAACATAAATAAACATGGTGTGACTGGAATATGTTCCTGTTTGCAGCTGAAATAAAATATTACCAACAAAATATGTTAAATGTTTTTAGTGGGACTATTGCAACAGTGTTGCCACCATGCGCTGGCAACACTGTTGTCTACCTCAGCTGCCACTACCTCTGACAACTACTCACCTATTTGTACTCACCTATTTGTGGTTGCAGGGGTCGATTCATAGCTCCTGGCCCCGCCTCTTCACTGATTGCTACTAGGTCCTCTCTCTCCCTGCTCCATGAGCTCTATCATACCTCGCCTTAAAACTATGTATGGTTCCCGCCTCTATTACGTTACTTTCTAGGCTGTTCCACTACCTGACTACTCTATGACTGAAGAAATACTTCCTAACATCCCTTTGATTCATCTGAGTCTTCAACTTCCAATTGTGACCTCTTGTGTCTGTGTCCCTTCTCTGGAACATCCCGTCTTTGTCCACCTTGTCTATTCCGCGCAGTATTTTATATATCGTCATCATGTCTCCCCTGACCCTCCTGTCCTCCAGTGTCGTCAGGCCGATTTCCCTCAACCTTTCTTCGTAGGACAATCCCCGTAGCTCTGGGACTAGTCTTGTTGCAAACCTTTGCACTGCTAACATAACTCTTTTACCTAACAACCTGTCGGTATTTTATACCATTTTAATGTTCATAACTCTTTTAACTTTCTCTACATTTGTATTTCCAAGTCAGTTCGAAACCAGGTAATTTCTGGAATGTAATTTGTTATATATTCATTTGTATGTTCCGAGATGCTCTGGATAACAACTGTCAATATTACTTTTATATCCTTCTGAATCGTGTTTAAGTTGCCATTTTATTTGCATTCCGTGTAGTTCTTCGCCGGAGAATAAAATCACTACCATAAGCTCTACAAGTTATTCTTTATATACCTGGAGAGGGTTTCGGGGGTCAACGCCCCCGCTGCCTGGTCTGTAACAAGGCCTCGTTGTGGATCAGGGCCTGATAAACCATGCTGTTATTGCTGACCGGAAGCAAACTGTCGTACTAACCACAGCCCGGTTGGTCAGGTACTGACTTCAGGTATGTGTTCAGCTCCTTCTAGAAGACAGTCAGGGGTCTTGAAAACAGTCAGGGGTCTTGAAAACAACCAAGGGTCTTGAAGACAGCCAGGGGTCTTTGAAGACAGCCAGGGGTCATGAAGACAGCCAGGGGTCTTGAAGACAGCCAGGGGTCTTTGAAGACAGCCAGGGGTCATGAAGACAGCCAGGGGTCTTTGAAGACAACCAGGGGTCATGAAGACAGCCAAGGGTCTTGAAGACAGCCAGGGGTCATGAAGACAGCCAAGGGTCTTGAAGACAGCCAGGGGTCATGAAGACAGCCAGGGGTCTTTGAAGACAACCAGGGGTCATGAAGACAGCCAGGGTCTTGAAGACAGCCAGATGTCATGAAGACAGCCAGGGGTCATGAAGACAGCCAGGGTCTTGAAGACAGCCAGGGTCTTGAAGACAGTCAGGGGTCTTGAAGACAGCCAGGGGTCTTGAAGACAGCCAGGGTCATGAAGACAACCAGGGTCTTGAAGACAGCCAGGGTCTTGAAGACAGCTAGGGTCATGAAGACAGCCAGGGTCTTGAAGATAGCCAGGGTCTTGAAGACAACCAGGGTCAAGAAGACAGCCAGGGTCATGAAGACAACCAGGGTCTTGAAGACAGCCAGGGTCTTGAAGACAGCCAGGGAAGACAGCCAGGGGTCTTTGAAGACAGCCAGGGGTCATGAAGACAGCCAGGGGTCTTGAAGACAGCCAGGGGTCTTTGGGTCATGAAGACAGCCAGGGGTCATGAAGACAGCCAGGGTCTTGAAGACAGCCAGAGTCTTGAAGACAGTCAGGGGTCTTGAAGACAGCCAGGGGTCAAGACAGCTAGGGTCATGAAGACAGCCAGGGTCTTGAAGATAGCCAGGGTCTTGAAGACAACCAGGGTCAAGAAGACAGCCAGGGTCATGAAGACAACCAGGGTCTTGAAGACAGCCAGGGTCTTGAAGACAGCCAGGGTCTTGAAGACAGCCAGGGTCTTGAAGACAGCCAGGGTCTTGAAGACAGCCAGGGTCTTGAAGACAGCCAGGGGTCATGAAGACAGCCAGGGGTCATGAAGACAGCCAGGGGTCATGAAGACAGCCAGGGGTGATGAAGACAGCCAGGGTCTTGAAGACAGCCAGGGGTCATGAAGACAGCCAGGGTCTTGAAGACAGCCAGGGGTCTTGAAGACAGCCAGGGGTCATGAAGACAGCCAGGGGTCTTGAAGACAGCCAGGGGTCATGAAGACAGCCAGGGGTCATGAAGACAGCCAGGGGTCATGAAGACAGCCAGGGTCATGAAGACAGCCAGGGGTCATGAAGACAGCCAGGGGTCTTGAAGACAGCCAGGGGTCATGAAGACAGCCAGGGTCTTGAAGACAGCCAGGGGTCATGAAGACAGCCAAGGGTCTATTGGTAATCCCCTTTATGTATGGTGGAAGGCATTAACATTTTCACTTTTCTTTGTATGTTTTCTGGCTTATTTATATTTATTATATAAAGAGACAAGGTCTGTGGCACGTAATATGAAGGAGTGTCGAAAAATAATGGAATTGAAATATATCCTTGGCCTTTCAATTAGGTCATTTTAACAATTAATAACAAAAAAAGGCACAATACCGTGACTGGAACGATACACAAATAACCCGCACATAAAAGAGAGAAGCTTACGACGACGTTTCGGTCCGACTTGGACCATTTACAAAGTCACACTGTGACTTTGTAAATGGTCCAAGTCGGACCGAAGCGTCGTCGTAAGCTTCTCTCTGTTATGTGCGGGTTATTTGTGTATAGGTCATCTTAGTATAAACGTAAAATGCATACACAGAAGTTACAGATTCAGACTTTTGTATCCAGGTTCACTAAGCCCAATATTATATAGTTTATAGGTTTTTATGCTGTTTTCTTAACTCAAGATTTGATTTTTACACTGAACAACATTAAACCACATCTGATGCTTCTGAGTAATAACATATCCAAATCTCTGACTCTCCTTGGGACCCAGATAAATTTTTTTCCTCGCTTCCTTTAGCATCATCAGAAAATTTACCTTAGAACCCCATGGAACGCCACTTGTGACTGGTTCCCATTCTGATTTCTCTCCATTTACGGAAATTCCTTCTTTCGTGTTAGTTATCCAGGTTTCACTGAATCAAATATCGTCTCCAATAATGTGTGTTGTAGCTCTTGTATCGGTTTCGCGTATGGAACTCAAACTAACGTATTATTGAATTTAGATAACTTTGTAGTGTATCACATTTTAGCCCATCAAATAATTTAATGACTAATATCGGTACATGTGTTAAACACGAACATATCTTTATGAAGACGTGTTGAGACGCACTAACAATATTATGATAATTAAGGTAACTCCAAAGTGAATTTGTTGT
Organism: Cherax quadricarinatus; assembly: GCF_038502225.1. Classification (NCBI taxonomy): domain Eukaryota; kingdom Metazoa; phylum Arthropoda; class Malacostraca; order Decapoda; family Parastacidae; genus Cherax; species Cherax quadricarinatus. Next base: position 30,643,357 of record NC_091337.1, read on the forward strand.
TATGGATTCTGATATTACGCCAAGGTTAAGGTTACACGATGATTATGTGATATTCCAGGGCCAGGTTGTATCTCATATTTCATTTAATAGGTTTTATATTAAGCTTCCTCAACATCTCTGTCACGATACCTTTTCCAAGGATTATTTTAATTAAAGAGGCTAGATATAAGTTTTAGGAACTCTTATGAACAGTTTATTATGGTTCAGGGATTTTTTTGCATATAATTTAACTTGTCTAGTAAAGTGTTAAAAATAACTGTGTTCCTGTACAGATTCTTTTCAGTTTTCATATTTTTCATATTTTTTTGGAATTTCATTTGTATCTTCCTGTCAGACAGGAGAGTAAGCCCCTCTGACAGCACGATCACAGCTTCTTACAAACTATTATATTTTATGTAAGTGCCTAAGTGAACTGGTCCTACCGAAATTGCTACAGCAAAACAGGTTGGCCAGGTTAGCTACACCACTGCTCGACCAACAACACTAATAAAATTATAGATCTAGAATGGCATGAAAACATCAAACTTTTTACTGACATGAAAACCCAGATCGAATTCTTCAACAAGATTCCTCCAGCCTGTCATGATTACTTACGAGATTATGTCAGTGGGGATCTGAGAGGAAATGAGCAACAGTGAACACATTCATACACGGAATTAACATAATCATATATAAGTGGCTGTACCGTACATGCGAACTCTGACCTTGTCGTAAATCTGTCTAGTAAGTAATTAAGTAGAATTAAGCAGGTCGAGGGTCCAGATAAAATTTCGCTCCTTCAAAAGGTTGTGTTAATTATGTAGTCCTGGCAAAGTTTTCTTGCACGCCGGAAAAACTGGAAACTTGAAGGACCGATTACCTCAAACTTCTCCTCATCTTCCACCGTTCTTCCGTGTATTGGACTGAAGAAGCCACTGGCTGGCGAAACGTTCTCACAATAATGATTTCCAAATGTTGCTCAAGTGCTTAATTCTTCAACAGAGCGAGAGAGCATTTTGCTTATCGCACTGCAACAATATAATGGGTCGAGCAATATATGTTAGTAAATAGATAATGGTTGGCGAACTTCGTTCTGGGAAAACTCCTTAGTCAATGACGAGGAACGAAGAAATTGACACAAGAGGAGCCGGTTATGGAGACTGATATAGATTTCCAGTCTATACAGAAGAATGGCAGTTCCTGACATTTCCAGGTAACCGACTCTTTCATCACGGGTCAAGTAAACTTATAGTTAACTTCTTCAGACATTTTGCTGGAAATTCCTCGGCATGATAGCGGCTATCTTTGTACTTAGCAAATAAAAATTGTAATTACACATTGTAGCCTTTACAAAGTAATTAACTATTATATTACTATTATTTTTTACACCAAGATGGCCAACAAAGTTCGTAGCTTGTTCACGAAAATATAATACAAGTTCTTTCACTTGTAAAACTAAGAGAACACTTGTTTAATAAGATTTATTGCTGTAGTAATAACAATGATCCCAGTCCTTAGCTTGTTCCTTAGCTTGTTCCTTAGCTTGTTCCTTAGCTTGTTCCTTAGCTTGTTCCTTAGCTTGTTCCTTAGCTTGTTCCTTAGCTTGTTCCTTAGCTTGTTCCTTACCTTGTTCCTTACCTTGTTCCTTAGCTTGTTCCTTAGCTTGTTCCTTACCTTGTTTCTTACCTTGTTCCTTAGCTTGTTCCTTAGCTTGTTCCTTAGCTTGTTCCTTAGCTTGTTCCTTACCTTGTTCCTTACCTTGTTCCTTAGCTTGTTCCTTAGCTTGTTCCTTAGCTTGTTCCTTAGCTTGTTCCTTAGCTTGTTCCTTACCTTGTTCCTTAGCTTGTTCCTTAGCTTGTTCCTTACCTTGTTCCTTACCTTGTTCCTTAGCTTGTTCCTTAGCTTGTTCCTTAGCTTGTTCCTTACCTTGTTCCTTACCTTGTTCCTTACCTTGTTCCTTAGCTTGTTCCTTAGCTTGTTCCTTAGCTTGTTCCTTACCTTGTTCCTTAGCTTGTTCCTTACCTTGTTCCTTACCTTGTTCCTTAGCTTGTTCCTTAGCTTGTTCCTTAGCTTGTTCCTTACCTTGTTCCTTACCTTGTTCCTTAGCTTGTTCCTTAGCTTGTTCCTTAGCTTGTTCCTTACCTTGTTCCTTAGCTTGTTCCTTAGCTTGTTCCTTAGCTTGTTCCTTACCTTGTTCCTTAGCTTGTTCCTTAGCTTGTTCCTTAGCAGTGTTCCTAATTCTCTCCGGAGTGGGAATCATGATCCGGGTTTTAGGATCAAGTGTGATAGTAACATCAGTTGGATCATTATTTGGCGATTTGTTACGTTCCTTCACTATTGAAGAGGAGAGAGACGAAATACTTATGACTGAACGTTTTTAAGTAAATCGTCAGTGTCTGTAGAAGAGGCTATGGTAAGGCAGCTTTGTTCACCTTTGTCATAGCATATAAATCTAATCTTTCCTTGTTGCCATTGAGTTTGGTAACTCAACGGGAACATGCAAGGATTAGATGTACGTATGTGCTTCAAGAACATAATTCCCCTCTGTGGGGCATGTCTAAGGCCTGCTCCTACTATAAAACAATCTGTCTTTGGCACTCTCCTACACACAAAATCTACTTCTGAGGATTTTCCCAGTTTCCAGGAATGGAAACTGGGAAAATGGGTTTAATAACCGAGGTCACAGGACACGTGAAGATGCCAGTTTGAAGCTGATTGAATGAGACTTTCTCGAGTTATGAGGAAAATGAAATCGAACAGTTGGAGGAAAAAAAAAAGCCAGGTAACCTTTTAACCGTACACCGTCGGGGATATTTAAAAAAAACTAGAAGTGTTAGTGACTGTGTCTCGCGTGAGCTGTTATTAGCGGTTCCGTAGACGTAAACACATAAATTACACTCACGGACTTGCGTGCGTTTTAAATAACATGATAAACATGCAACAACAATTTATATAAACATAATATCCCAGCCTAGCATAAACACATTCAACATTCAAATTACACAATGCTCCTAATTACGCATTTCTTGCAATTAAACATATACAAACGGGTATACAGATTAATTCTAGATATACATTTGATAGCATTGCAAATAGGTTACGTACACGGTACTATATTCATTAAAATCCCAGTAACATGTTGGATCGCTTAACACATAAGTTTGTGTGTGTGTGTGTGTGTGTGTGTGTGTGTGTGTGTGAGTGACCACTCACATTATCAAAAACAATAAAAGTAATACATCAAAGGAAAGCATATAAAGAGTCTAAACCACACCTCACCATCACATCCCACAACAAAGCAACACCTGACGTGCGACGACACGCGACTCATAAGAAAGAGAACACTGCAGCAGGCAAAAATGTTGACGGATTTGTGTATAAGATTCCTTGTAAAATTTGCGATAAAGTTTATTACGGTCAAACTGGTAAAAGTCTCGAACTAAGATTAAAACATCATAAATATAGCATTAGAATTGGACAAGATTCCAGTGCTCTATTTATTCATGTGAGAGATTTTAACCATCCAATTGATTTTCAAAAAGTTGAGAAAGTTGTATCAAGCAAGTCCATGGTCGACAGGAATATAATTGAATCTTGTTTCATAAAAAGCAGTTTTGACAATAATATATTTCCTTTGGTTTATATAAATTAGATCCATTTATAATTAATAGAATTTGGGAAAAATTTAATACATTGGACAAATAATAAATCTTAATTCTTGGGTAGAATAGTTTGTGGGTTATCGTGAAGGACCTGTCTAGTTGGGCCAGCGGGTCTACTGCAGTGTTCTCTTTCTTATGAGTCGTGTGTCAGGTGTTGCTTTGTTGTGGGATGTGATAGTGAGGTGTGGTCTAGACCCTTTATATGCCTTCCTTTGATGCATTACTTTTATTGTTCCTTGATAATGTGAGTAGTCACGAAAGTGCTTGGAATTCCATTATTCTTTCACAGTGGTTGTTGTGCATATTCTGAAATCACCTGTTTACTGTGATCTTATTACATATATATATATATATATATATATATATATATATATATATATATATATATATATATATATATATATATATATATATATCTTTCAACGTACCAGCCGTATCCCACCGAGGTGGGGCGGCCCAAGAGGAAAAATGAAAGTTTTTGAACCATACCATCCTACAAAGATCACACACACAACAAAGCTGAATCGCATTACAACACATAGCTCTGCTGGGTGCATGATCTTTGTTGGATTGTATGGTCCAGTGGGTTAGAGCGTGAATTTTCGCTCACCATGAGGCGGGCTGAAACAACACGGGTTCGATCCCCCGGCTAGTTGCAGCCTTGATATTGATTAAATATCACTTGTTCATGGCTATAACTGGGTTACATGGGTTCGAATCCTTGGCTATTCTCAGTGTTATTGATTCAATACTACACGTTCGTGGTTACAATAATAGAAAATACTGGTGGTGAAGGCTAGTACACCAAACGATAAGAATGAAATTAGTTCAGAGACACACACCACCGCATGTCTTCGGATCAAGGTAAAACAACTAGTTCTGTTGAGTGCTTGATTCTTGTAAGATTGTGTCGTCCTCTGATATATTTGTTTTAGCTTTCCTCTGAACCTGACATGGAATCAGAGAGTTCCGCGTATTTAAGAAAGAGAATATCATAAAGTAATACTCAGACTGTCTCTGTTATTATCTATTATAATTTACAAGGTGACATTTACCTTATATAATACTGCTAATGTTTTTTTCCAATTATCTAAAACGAAAATATCATATTCTTCAATAAAATCTGATTACATTTAGCTACAATGACGGGGAGGACACTTCACACACTACACTTACCGTTCCGTCAGTTTCTATAGTTTTGCTTGGCTGTCGTGTGCAGCTACACTTCACTAGTTTACATTCGAAGTCCAGTTGGGAACATAACCGACCTAACGCCTGCACTGACAGTATCACCCTCTCTCATACGTATCAACGTGGGCGAACCTCTAATACCACTGTTCGTGAGAATTCTGCTCTCCTCCGGCAGAAACACTATCAACACTGGCAGGGAAGCATCAACATCACTGAGAGGGAAGCACAATCGACACTGACAGGGAAGCATCATCAAGACTGACAGGGAAGCACCTGTCTGAGATGACATGTTGCATGCAGAGGGTATGTTACAATTTGTTCTGCGTATGTCACACTCCCATATAGGCTGCCTCTCAACCAGGTGCTTAGGGTTTAACGATCGATAGGGTACACGTCGTTAAATCGGTACCTTGGTTCATTGACCAATCACAGGCAAGCCCGCCAAAGCTGAAGCAACGTGATTCTCCTGCGGTAAGCACTGACAGACTTGTCTACCTGTTGATTGAGTACGGTGCACTATCTCTGGCTTCTGCTTTGCCATCTGTCACCGTGGTGTAAACTTATTATTCTATCTGTGCATATTGTATATAGTGGATGAAGGAAATATATACATTATAATATACTGAGTTTGTTTGCTCCAATTCCCATTACGACCAGGTCTCACAGACCATTCTTTACCTGTGTTCGCAATACATTATCAGGATTATAATCTCAGAGAATCTCACTTTCAAAGATCACAACAATGTCTTTACCACATCTGCTAAGAAAACGATAATGAGAACTTTCAAAACTTAGGTTGCCGAGGCAATGACGATTCTTTTTATATCGTTTGTCTTCTCTATGCTGGAGCACAACCGTGCACTAACCGCTCCTTTTAATGCAAGAGAAATTGCAAACCTGAAAATATACAGAGAACTTTCACTGCATATGTAAGTATAATAAAGCACTTAAATTATGGAAACGATTGAAATCCTTTCATCTGTACTCCTTGGAATGAAGGCGAAAATGATAAATCATAATATATACTTACAAAATCCTAGAGGGACTAGTCCCAAATTCGCACACACAAATCACTCCCTACAAAGGCATTAGACTCGATAGATGGTGCAACATACCCGCAATGAAAAACAGGGGCGCTTTCTTTACACTAAGAGATAACATAGTAAGCGTCAGGGACCCAAGACTGTTCAACTGCCTCCCAGCATACATAGGGGTATTACTAACACACCCCTGGATGTCGTCAAGAGCTGGACAGGCACCTAAATTCAGTACCTAATAAGCCGGGATGTGGTCCATACGTTTGTTTGAAGGCAGCCAGCAGTAACAGACGGGTTGATCGGGCCCTGGTCTACAACAAGGCCTGGTTATGGACCGGGCCGTGGGAGCGTTGACCCCCGGAACAACCTCAAGGTATTCTCCAGGGAACACTGGCAGAGATGTACCAACAACACTGGCAGGCGCACAACATCAACGCTAGTAGTAACACACCATTAACACTGGAAGGGACAGACCATCAACACTGGCAGGGACACACCACCAACACTGACAGGGACACACCATCAACACTGGCAGGGACACACCATTACAGGCTGAGATACGCCAACACTGGTAGCGACACACCAACACTGGAAGGGACACACCAACACTGACAGTGACTCACTAACAACACTGGCAGGGACACACCATCACTGGCAGAGATACGCCAACACTGGTAGCGACACACCAACACTGGAAGGGACACACCAACACTGGCAAGAGTACACCAACACTGGCAAGAGTACACCAACACTGGCAGGGACACACCAACACTGGCAGAGACTCACCAACACTACCAGAGACGCACCAACACTGGCAGGGACAGACCAATGCTGGCAGGGCCACACCAACACTGGCAAGGACACACCATCATCACTGTCAGGAACACACCATCACGGGCAGGGACTCAACAACACTGGCAAGGACATACCAACCCTGGAAGGGACACACCAACACTGGCAAGGACACACCATCATCACTGGCAAGGATACACCAACACTGGAAGGGATACACCAACACTGGCAAGGATACACCATCACTGGCAAGGACACAACACTGGCAGGAACACACCAACACTGGCAGGGACACACCAACACTGGCAGGGACACACCAACACTGGCAGGAACACACCAACACTGGCAGGGTCACACCAACATTGGTAAGGACACACCATCAACACTGGCAAGGACACACCAACACTGGAAGGGATACACCAACACTGGAAGGAATACACCAACACCGGCAAGGATACACCATCACTGGCAGGGATACACCAACACTGGCAGGGACACACCAACACTGGTAGTGACACACAACACTGGTAGGGACACACATCAACGCTAACAGGAACACACCAACACTGGCAGGGACACGCCACCACTGGCAGCGACACACCATTAACACTGGCAGGGACACACCAACACTGGAAGGGACACGCGAACACTGGCAAGGACACACCATCAACACTGGCAATGACACACCAACACTAGCAGGGACACACTATAAACACTGGCAGGGACACACCAACACTGGAAGGGACACACCTACACTGGCAGGGATGCACAACACTGGCAGGGATACATCAACACTGGCAGGGATACAACAACTCTGGCAGGTTCACAGCAACACTGGAAGGGACACACTAACAATGGCAGGGACGCCTTCGACACTAGTAGGGACACACCATCAACACTGGCAGGGACACACCATCAACACTGGCAGACACACACTATCAACACTGGCAGGGACACACCATCAACACTGGCAGGGACACGCCATCAACACTGGCAGGGACACACCAACACTGGCAGGGATACAAAAACTCTGGCAGCGACACACCAACGCTGGCAGGAACACACCAACACTAGCAGAGGCACACCAACACTGGAGGGACACACCAACACCGGCAGAAACACGTCAACACTGGCAGGGACACTATAACACTGGCAGGGGCACGCCAACAAGGGCAGGTACAGACCAACACTGGCAGGGACACATCATCAACACTGACACACCAACACTGGCCGGGACACATCAACACTGGCAGGGACACAGCAACACTGGCAGGGACACACCAACACTGGCAGGGACACATCATCACTGGCAGGGACACACCAACACTGGGGACACACCAACACTGGCAGGGACATACCAACATTGGCAGGGACACACCAACACTGGCAGGGACACACCAACACTGGCTGGGACACACCAACACTGGCTGGGACACACCAACACTGGCAGGGACACACCAACACTGGCAGGGGCACAACAACACTGGCAGGGACACACCATCACTGGCACCGACACATCAACACTGGCAGGGACACACCAACACTGGCACCGACACATCAACACTGGCAGAGACACACCAACACTGGCAGGGACACACCATCACTGGCACCGACACATCAACACTGGCAGGGACACACCAACACTGGCAGGGACACACCAACACTGGCAGGGACACACCAACACTGGCAGGGACACACCAACACTGGCTGGGACACACCAACACTGGCAGGGACACACCAACACTGGCAGGGACACACCAACACTGGCAGGGACACACCAACACTGGCAGGGACACACCAACACTGGCTGGGACACACCAACACTGGCTGGGACACACCAACACTGGCAGGGACACACCAACACTGGCTGGGACACACCAACACTGGCAGGGACACACCAACACTGGCAGGGACACATCAACACTGGCAGGGACACATCAACACTGGCAGGGACACACCAACACTGGCAGGGACACACCAACACTGGCTGGGACACACCAACACTGGCAGGGACACACCAACACTGGCAGGGACACACCAACACTGGCAGGGACACACCAACACTGGCAGGGACACACCAACACTGGCAGGGACACACCAACACTGGCAAGGAAACACCCCCACTGGCTGGGACACACCAACACTGGCTGGGACACACCAACACTGGCAGGGACACACCAACACTGGCAGGGACACACCAACACTGGCTGGGACACACCAACACTGGCAGGGACACACCAACACTGGCAGGGACACACCAACACTGGCAGGGACACACCAACACTGGCAGAGACACACCAACACTGGCAGGGACACATCAACACTGGCAGGGACACATCAACACTGGCAGGGACACACCAACACTGGCTGGGACACACCAACACTGGCAGGGACACACCAACACTGGCAGGGACACACCAACACTGGCAGGGACACACCAACACTGGCAGGGACACACCAACACTGGCAGGGACACACCAACACTGGCTGGGACACACCAACACTGGCAGGGACACACCAACACTGGCAGGGACACACCAACACTGGCAGGGACACACCAACACTGGCTGGGACACACCAACACTGGCTGGGACACACCAACACTGGCAGGGACACACCAACACTGGCAGGGACACACCAACACTGGCAGGGACACACCAACACTGGCAGGGACACACCAACACTGGCAGGGACACACCAACACTGGCAGGGACACACCAACACTGGCAGGGACACACCAACACTGGCAGGGACTGGCAGGGACACACCAACACTGGCTGGGACACACCAACACTGGCAGGGACACAGCACACTGGCAACCAACACTGGCAGGGACACACCAACACTGGCAGGGACACACCAACACTGGCAGGGACACACCAACACTGGCTGGGACACACCAACACTGGCAGGGACACACCAACACTGGCAGGGACACACCAACACTGGCAGGGACACACCAACACTGGCAGGGACACACCAACACTGGCAGGGACACACCAACACTGGCAGGGACACACCAACACTGGCAGGGACACACCAACACTGGCAGGGACACACCAACACTGGCAGGGACACACCAACACTGGCAGGGACACACCAACACTGGCAGGGACACACCAACACTGGCAGGGACACACCAACACTGGCAGGGACACACCAACACTGGCAGGGACACACCAACTCTGGCAGCGACACACCAACACTGGCAGGGACACACCAACACTGGCAGGGACACACCAACACTGGCAGGGACACACCAACACTGGCAGGGACACACCAACACTGGCAGGGACACACCAACACTGGCAGGGACACACCAACACTGGCAGGGACACACCAACACTGGCAGGGACACACCAACACTGGCAGGGACACACCAACACTGGCAGGGACACACCAACACTGGCAAGGACACACCAACACTGGCAGGGACACACCAACACTGGCAGGGACACACCAACACTGGCAGGGACACACCAACACTGGCAGGGACACACCAACACTGGCAGGGACACACCAACACTGGCAGGGACACACCAACACTGGCAGGGACACACCAACACTGGCTGGGACACACCAACACTGGCAGGGACACACCAACACTGGCAGGGACACACCAACACTGGCAGGGACACACCAACACTGGCAGGGACACACCAACACTGGCAGGGACACACCAACACTGGCAGGGACACACCAACACTGGCAGGGACACACCAACACTGGCAGGGACACACCAACACTGGCAGGGACACACCAACACTGGCTGGGACACACCAACACTGGCAGGGACACACCAACACTGGCAGGGACACACCAACACTGGCTGGGACACACCAACACTGGCAGGGACACACCAACACTGGCAGGGACACACCAACGTTGGCTTCTGATAAAAGAATTTTGTTTCATTCTCTCTAATGTGCCGCTGAAGAACATTCTCGTCAGGGACTGGTGGAGGTGGTGATGGTGGTGACTGGTGGAGGTGGTGATGGTGGTGACTGGTGGAGGTGGTGATGGTGGTGACTGGTGGAGGTGGTGATGGTGGTGACTGGTAGTGTGGGAGGTGATGGTGGTGACTGGTAGTGTGGGAGGTGATGGTGGTGACTGGTAGTGTGGGAGGTGATGGTGGTGACTGGTAGTGTGGGAGGTGATGGTGGTGACTGGTAGTGTGGGAGCTGGTGGTGATGACTGGTAGTGTAGGAGGTGATGGTGGTGACTGGTAGTGTGGGAGCTAGTGGTGATGACTGGTAGTGTGGGAGCTGGTGGTGATGACTGGTAGTGTGGGAGGTGATGGTGGTGATGACTGGTAGTGTGGGAGGTGGTGATGGTGGCGACTGGTAGTGTGGGAGGTGGTGATGGTGGTGACTGGTAGTGTGGGAGGTGATGGTGGTGATGACTGGTAGTGTGGGAGGTGGTGGTGGCGACTGGTAGTGTGGGAGGTGATGGTGGTGATGACTGGTAGTGTGGGAGCTGGTGGTGGCGACTGGTAGTGTGGGAGGTGATGGTGGTGATGACTGGTAGTGTGGGAGGTGATGGTGGCGACTGGTAGTGTGGGAGGTGGTGGTGGTGACTGGTAGTGTGGGAGGTGATGGTGGTGATGACTGGTAGTGTGGGAGGTGGTGGTGGCGACTGGTAGTGTGGGAGGTGATGGTGGTGATGACTGGTAGTGTGGGAGGTGGTGGTGGCGACTGGTAGTGTGGGAGGTGATGGTGGTGATGACTGGTAGTGTGGGAGGTGATGGTGGCGACTGGTAGTGTGGGAGGTGGTGGTGGTGACTGGTAGTGTGGGAGGTGATGGTGGTGATGACTGGGAGTGTGGGAGGTGGTGGTGGCGACTGGTAGTGTGGGAGGTGATGGTGGTGATGACTGGTAGTGTGGGAGGTGGTGGTGGCGACTGGTAGTGTGGGAGGTGATGGTGGTGATGACTGGTAGTGTGGGAGGTGATGGTGGCGACTGGTTGTGTGGGAGGTGGTGGTGGTGACTGGTAGTGTGGGAGGTGATGGTGGTGATGACTGGTAGTGTGGGAGGTGGTGGTGGCGACTGGTAGTGTGGGAGGTGATGGTGGTGATGACTGGTAGTGTGGGAGGTGGTGGTGGCGACTGGTAGTGTGGGAGGTGATGGTGGTGATGACTGGTAGTGTGGGAGGTGATGGTGGCGACTGGTAGTGTGGGAGGTGGTGGTGGTGACTGGTAGTGTGGGAGGTGATGGTGGTGATGACTGGTAGTGTGGGAGGTGGTGGTGGCGACTGGTAGTGTGGGAGGTGATGGTGGTGATGACTGGTAGTGTGGGAGGTGGTGGTGGCGACTGGTAGTGTGGGAGGTGATGGTGGTGATGACTGGTAGTGTGGGAGGTGATGGTGGCGACTGGTAGTGTGGGAGGTGATGGTTACGACTGGTAGTGTGGGAGGTGATGGTGGTGACTGGTAGTGTGGGAGGTGATGGTGGTGACTGGTAGTGTGGGAGCTGGTGGTGATGACTGGTAGTGTGGGAGGTGATGGTGGTGACTGGTAGTGTGGGAGGTGATGGTGGTGACTGGTAGTGTGGGAGCTGGTGGTGATGACTGGTAGTGTGGGAGGTGATGGTGTTGACTGGTAGTGTGGGAGGTGATGGTGGTGACTGGTAGTGTGGGAGCTGGTGGTGATGACTGGTAGTGTGGGAGGTGATGGTGGTGACTGGTAGTGTGGGAGGTGATGGTGGTGACTGGTAGTGTGGGAGCTGGTGGTGATGACTGGTAGTGTGGGAGCTGGTGGTGATGACTGGTAGTGTGGGAGCTGGTGGTGATGACAGGTAGTGTGGGAGGTGATGGTGGTGACTGGTAGTGTGGGAGGTGATGGTGGTGACTGGTAGTGTGGGAGCTGGTGGTGATGACTGGTAGTGTGGGAGGTGATGGTGGTGACTGGTAGTGTGGGAGGTGATTGTGGTGACTGGTAGTGTGGGAGCTGGTGGTGATGACTGGTAGTGTGGGAGCTGGTGGTGATGACTGGTAGTGTGGGAGCTGGTGGTGATGACTGGTAGTGTGGGAGGTGATGGTGGTGACTGGTAGTGTGGGAGGTGATGGTGGTGACTGGTAGTGTGGGAGCTGGTGGTGATGACTGGTAGTGTGGGAGGTGATGGTGGTGACTGGTAGTATGGGAGGTGATGGTGGTGACTGGTAGTGTGGGAGCTGGTGGTGATGACTGGTAGTGTGGGAGCTGGTGGTGATGACTGGTAGTGTGGGAGCTGGTGGTGATGACTGGTAGTGTGGGAGGTGATGGTGGTGACTGGTAGTGTGGGAGCTGGTGGTGATGACTGGTAGTGTGGGAGGTGATGGTGGTGACTGGTAGTGTGGGAGGTGATGGTGGTGACTGGTAGTGTGGGAGCTGGTGGTGATGACTGGTAGTGTGGGAGCTGGTGGTGATGACTGGTAGTGTGGGAGCTGGTGGTGATGACTGGTAGTGTGGGAGGTGATGGTGGTGACTGGTAGTGTGGGAGCTGGTGGTGATGACTGGTAGTGTGGGAGCTGGTGGTGATGACTGGTAGTGTGGGAGCTGGTGGTGATGAGTGGTAGTGTGGGAGCTGGTGGTGATGACTGGTAGTGTGGGAGCTGGTGGTGATGACTGGTAGTGTGGGAGCTGGTGGTGATGACTGGTAGTGTGGGAGGTGATGGTGGTGACTGGTAGTGTGGGAGGTGATGGTGGTGACTGGTAGTGTGGGAGGTGATGGTGGTGACTGGTAGTGTGGGAGGTGATGGTGGTGACTGGTAGTGTGGGAGCTGGTGGTGATGACTGGTAGTGTGGGAGCTGGTGGTGATGACTGGTAGTGTGGGAGCTGGTGGTGATGACTGGTAGTGTGGGAGCTGGTGGTGATGACTGGTAGTGTGGGAGCTGGTGGTGATGACTGGTAGTGTGGGAGCTGGTGGTGATGACTGGTAGTGTGGGAGGTGATGGTGGTGACTGGTAGTGTGGGAGGTGATGGTGGTGACTGGTAGTGTGGGAGGTGATGGTGGTGACTGGTAGTGTGGGAGGTGATGGTGGTGACTGGTAGTGTGGGAGCTGGTGGTGATGACTGGTAGTGTGGGAGCTGGTGGTGATGACTGGTAGTGTGGGAGCTGGTGGTGATGACTGGTAGTGTGGGAGGTGATGGTGGTGACTGGTAGTGTGGGAGGTGATGGTGGTGACTGGTAGTGTGGGAGGTGATGGTGGTGACTGGTAGTGTGGGAGGTGATGGTGGTGACTGGTAGTGTGGGAGCTGGTGGTGATGACTGGTAGTGTGGGAGCTGGTGGTGATGACTGGTAGTGTGGGAGGTGATGGTGGTGACTGGTAGTGTGGGAGGTGATGGTGGTGACTGGTAGTGTGGGAGGTGATGGTGGTGACTGGTAGTGTGGGAGGTGATGGTGGTGACTGGTAGTGTGGGAGCTGGTGGTGATGACTGGTAGTGTGGGAGGTGATGGTGGTGACTGGTAGTGTGGGAGGTGATGGTGGTGACTGGTAGTGTGGGAGCTGGTGGTGATGACTGGTAGTGTGGGAGCTGGTGGTGATGACTGGTAGTGTGGGAGGTGATGGTGGTGACTGGTAGTGTGGGAGGTGATGGTGGTGACTGGTAGTGTGGGAGGTGATGGTGGTGACTGGTAGTGTGGGAGGTGATGGTGGTGACTGGTAGTGTGGGAGCTGGTGGTGATGACTGGTAGTGTGGGAGCTGGTGGTGATGACTGGTAGTGTGGGAGGTGATGGTGGTGACTGGTAGTGTGGGAGGTGATGGTGGTGACTGGTAGTGTGGGAGGTGATGGTGGTGACTGGTAGTGTGGGAGGTGATGGTGGTGACTGGTAGTGTGGGAGGTGATGGTGGTGACTGGTAGTGTGGGAGGTGATGGTGGTGACTGGTAGTGTGGGAGCTGGTGGTGATGACTGGTAGTGTGGGAGCTGGTGGTGATGACTGGTAGTGTGGGAGGTGATGGTGGTGACTGGTAGTGTGGGAGGTGATGGTGGTGACTGGTAGTGTGGGAGGTGATGGTGGTGACTGGTAGTGTGGGAGGTGATGGTGGTGACTGGTAGTGTGGGAGCTGGTGGTGATGACTGGTAGTGTGGGAGGTGATGGTGGTGACTGGTAGTGTGGGAGGTGATGGTGGTGACTGGTAGTGTGGGAGCTGGTGGTGATGACTGGTAGTGTGGGAGCTGGTGGTGATGACTGGTAGTGTGGGAGGTGGTGGTAATGATAGTGACTGGTAGTGTGGGAGGTGGTGGTGATGGTGGTGACTGGTAGTGTGGGAGGTGATGGTGGTGACTGGTAGTGTGGGAGGTGATGTTGGCGACTGGTAGTGTGGGAGCTGGTGGTGATGACTGGTAGTGTGGGAGGTGGTGGTGGTGACTGGTAGTGTGGGAGGTGATGGTGGTGACTGGTAGTGTGGGAGCTGGTGGTGATGACTGGTAGTGTGGGAGGTGGTGTAAGTGACTGGTAGTGTGGGAGCTGGTGGTGATGACTGGTAGTGTGGGAGGTGATGGTGGTGACTGGTAGTGTGGGAGGTGGTGGTGATGACTGGTAGTGTGGGAGGTGGTGGTGATGGTGGTGACTGGTAGTGTGGGAGCTGGTGGTGATGACTGGTAGTGTGGGAGGTGATGGTGGTGACTGGTAGTGTGGGAGGTGATGTTGGTGACTGGTAGTGTGGGAGCTGGTGGTGATGACTGGTAGTGTGGGAGGTGGTGTAAGTGACTGGTAGTGTGGGAGCTGGTGGTGATGACTGGTAGTGTGGGAGGTGATGGTGGTGACTGGTAGTGTGGGAGGTGGTGGTGATGACTGGTAGTGTGGGAGGTGGTGGTGATGGTGGTGACTGGTAGTGTGGGAGCTGGTGGTGATGACTGGTAGTGTGGGAGGTGATGGTGGTGACTGGTAGTGTGGGAGCTGGTGGTGATGACTGGTAGTGTGGGAGCTGGTGGTGATGACTGGTAGTGTGGGAGCTGGTGGTGATGACTGGTAGTGTGGGAGCTGGTGGTGATGACTGGTAGTGTGGGAGGTGATGGTGGTGACTGGTAGTGTGGGAGGTGATGGTGGTGACTGGTAGTGTGGGAGGTGATGGTGATGACTGGTAGTGTGGGAGGTGATGGTGGTGACTGGTAGTGTGGGAGGTGATGGTGATGACTGGTAGTGTGGGAGGTGATGGTGGTGACTGGTAGTGTGGGAGCTGATGGTGATGACTGGTAGTGTGGGAGGTGATGGTGGTGACTGGTAGTGTGGGAGGTGATGGTGGTGACTGGTAGTGTGGGAGGTGATGGTGATGACTGGTAGTGTGGGAGGTGATGGTGGTGACTGGTAGTGTGGGAGGTGATGGTGGTGACTGGTAGTGTGGGAGCTGGTGGTGATGACTGGTAGTGTGGGAGGTGATGTTGGTGACTGGTAGTGTGGGAGGTGATGGTGGTGACTGGTAGTGTGGGAGCTGGTGGTGATGACTGGTAGTGTGGGAGGTGATGGTGGTGACTGGTAGTGTGGGAGGTGATGGTGGTGACTGGTAGTGTGGGAGGTGATGGTGGTGACTGGTAGTGTGGGAGGTGATGGTGGTGACTGGTAGTGTGGGAGGTGATGGTGGTGACTGGTAGTGTGGGAGGTGATGGTGGTGACTGGTAGTGTGGGAGGTGATGGTGGCGACTGGTAGTGTGGGAGGTGATGGTGGTGACTGGTAGTGTGGGAGGTGGTGGTAATGATAGTGACTGGTAGTGTCGGAGGTGGTTGTGATATTGGTGATTGGTAGTGTTGGAGGTGGTGGTGTTTGTGGTGACTGGTAGTGTGGGAGGTGGTTGTGACTTGTAGGTGGTTGTGACTTGTAGGTGGGAGGTGGTGGTGATAATGGTGACTGGTAGTGTGGTAGGTTGTGGTGACTGGTAGTGTGGGAGGTGGTGATCGTGGTGACTGGTGGTGTGGGAGATGGTGGTGACTGGTAGTGTGTGTGGTGGTGGTGAGCGTGGTGACTGGTAGTGAATAAGGTGTTGGTGATCGTGGCAGTTTGGGAGGTGGTGGATATCGTGGAGATTAGTAGTGAGAGAGGTGTTGATGATCGTTGTGACTGATAGTGTGTGAGGTGGTGCGATCGTGGTGACTGGTAGTGTGGGAGGTGGTGATCGTGTTGACTGGTTGTATGGGAGGTGATGGTGATCATGGTGACTGGTAGAGGGCGAAGTGGTGGTGATCGTGGTGACTGGTTGTGTGGGGGTGGTGGTGATCGTGGTGACTGGTTGTATGGGAGGTGGTGGTGATCGTGGTGACTGGTAGTGTGGGAAGTGGTGGTGATCGTGGTGATTTATAGTAAGGGAGGTGGTGGTGATCGTGGTGACTGTTAGTAGTGGTGGTCCTGACCGTTGTGTCTGTTAGTGTTGATGGTCGTGACTGTTGTGGCTGTTATTGGTGGTCGTCGTGACTGTTGTGTCTGTTACTGGTGGTGGTCGTGACTGTTGTCTGTTAGTGGTATTCGTCGTGACTGTGTGACTGGTAGTGGTGGTGGTGGTCGTGACTGTTGTGTCTGTTAGTGGTGGAGGTCATGACTGTTGTGACTGTTAGTGGTGGTCGTCGTAACTGCTATGCCTGTTAGCGGTGGTAGTCGAGACTGTTGTGACCGTTAGTTGTGGTGGTCATGACTGCTGTGACAAGTAGTGGTAGTCGTCGTGACTGTTGTGACTTAGTGGTTGTCGTCGTGACTTGTCTGCTAGTGGAGGTGGTAGTGGCTGTTTTGTCTGTTAGTGGTGGTGGTCGTGGCTGTTGTCACTAGCAGTGGTGGTCATCGTGACTGTTGTGATTGGAAGTGGTTGTAATTGTAATTGGGAGTTCTGAAAATGGTTGTGGTCGTTAGAGCTGGGAGTTCTGTAGATGTTTGTGGTCGTTGTAGCTGGGAGTTCTGTAGATGTTTGCGGTCGTTGTAGCTGGGAGTTCTGGAGATGGTTGCTGCCATTGTAGCTGGGAGTTCTGTAGATATTTGTGGTCGTTGTAGCTGGGAGTTCCGAAGATGGTGGTGATCGTTGTAGCTGGGAGTTGTGTAGATGTTTGTGGTTGTTGTAGCTGGGAGCTCTGAAGACGAGTGCTGTCGTTGTAGCTGGGAGTTCTGTAGATGGTTGCTGTCGTTGTAGCTGGGAGTTCTGAAGACGGTTGCTGTCGTTGTAGCTGGGAGTTCTGTAGATGGTTGCTGTCGTTGTAGCTGGGAGTTCTGAAGATGGTTGCTGTCGTTGTAGCTGGGAGTTCTGAAGATGGTTGCTGTCGTTGTAGCTGGGAGTTCCGTAGATGGTTGCTGCCGTTGTAGTTGGGAGTTCTGAAGATGGTTGTGGTCGTTGTAGCTGGGAGTTCTGAAGATGGTTGTGGTCGTTGTACCTGGGAGCTCTGAAGACAGTTGTGGTCGTTGTAGCTGGGAGTTCTGAAGATGTTTGTGGTCCACTGCCTATCATCCTCAGTCCGAAGGCGCATTGGAAAGATTCCATCGGACGTTAAAAACCATGATAAGAAGTTTTTGCATGCATTTTCCTACAGACTGGGATGAATCACTACCTTTGTTGCTGTTTTCAATAAGAGAAACTGTGCAGGAGTCTACCGGGCACAATGTACGAGGTCCTCTTCGGGTGCTCAAAGAAGGATGGAGGGAAGAAGACGTTAGCTCAACACTCTACAACCCGTCTTCAAGGTTGCAGGTGGCACGTCAGTTAGCCAAGGCTAACTAAAAGGCAACTCAAAATAAGATGAAACAGAGGTATGACAGAAATGCACAATTCCGCTCCTTCCATCCAGGAGACAAGGTGTTGGTGCAGGAACCTATACCTGGCCACACCTTGAAAGCTAGATTTACGGACCTATGCAGATTATAAGTAAATTATCTGATGTAAATTATGTGGTATCTCCCCTTGACAAGACCTCAAAAGCTATAACTTACCACATTAACCAATTAAAATCTTTTTATACACCAGATAAAGTCCCAGTAATGACTCTACCATTGAGGACGACTCTGACTCTTTGCACTCTGTTTCTGAAATTAATGTCAAGCTTCCAAACTCTGTCCTCCTCAAGCAACAAGTTTAACTGCATTTCTATAGTCATACTCTGATATTTTTTCGGATGTGCCTAAAAAAATATGCGTTACGTTATCATGACGTAGATGTGGGAAACTCTAAACCTATTAAACTCTCCCAGTACAGAGCTAATCCTGAAAAGCAGAGGCTGCTTCAGCAGGAAGTAGAATTTCTGTTAGAGCATGGTTTAGTGGAGGAGTCTTCTAGTCCATGGGCTTCACCGTGCATCCTTGTTAAAAAAGCTGATGGAGGGTTTCGTATGTGTACAGACTTCCGTAAGGTGAATGAGGTCACAATCACAGATGCTTACCCTCTTCCTCGTCTGGATAACGTAATAGATTTTGTGGGTAAAGCTACTTTTGTGTCAAAATTAGATCTCCTTAAAGGTTGCTATCAGGTGCCTTTGACGGATAAGGCGAAGGAAATCTCTGCCTTCGTAATTCCAGGAGGTCATTATCAAGATACAGTTACCACCTTCGGA
This sequence comes from Cherax quadricarinatus, assembly GCF_038502225.1. Lineage (NCBI taxonomy): Eukaryota > Metazoa > Arthropoda > Malacostraca > Decapoda > Parastacidae > Cherax > Cherax quadricarinatus. Next base: position 30,662,515 of record NC_091337.1, read on the forward strand.
ATGAAAAGCTTCCCCCTCTTCATTCCAGAAACTTTCCCAACAGGCTATTAAAGGACTTGAAAGAACGGCAGCGTACCTGGATGATATCGAAGTGGTGTCGATGGGTGTGGTCGTTGTAGCTGGGAGTTCTGAAGATGGTTGTGGTCGTTGTAGCTGGTAGTTCTGAAGATGGTTGTGGTCGTTGTAGCTGGGAATTCTAAAGATGGTTGTGGTCGTTGTAGCTGGGAGTTCTGAAGATGGTTGTGGTCGTTGTAGCTGGGAGTTCTGAAGATGGTTGTGGTCGTTGTAGCTGGGAGTTCTAAAGATGGTTGTGGTCGTTGTAGCTGGGAGTTCTGAAGATGGTTGTGGTCGTTGTAGCTGGGAGTTCTAAAGATGGGTGTGGTCGTTGTAGCTGGTAGTCCTGTAGAGGGGTGTGGTCGTTGTAGCTGGGAGTTCTGAAGATGGTTGTGGTCGTTGTAGCTGGGAATCCTGTAGAAGAAGGTGGTCGTTGTAGATGGGAGTCCTGTAGAGGTGTGTGGTCGTTGTAGCTGGGGAGTCCTGTGGAGGGGTGTGGTCGTTGTACCTGGGAGTTCTGAAGATGGTTGTGGTCGTTGTACCTGGGAGTCCTGTAGAGGTGTGTGGTCGTTTTAGCTGGGAGTCCTGTAGAGAGAGATGGTCGTTGTAGGTGGGAGTCCTGTAGAGGGGTGTGGTCGTTGTAGCTGGAAGTCCTGTAGAGGGGTGTGGTCGTTGTAGCTGGGAGTCCCGTAGAGGGGTGTGGTCGTTGTAGCTGAGGGTCCTGTAGATGGGTGTGGACGTAGTAGCTGGTAGTCCTGTAGAGGGGTGTGGTCGTTGTAGCTGGTAGTCCTGTAGAGGGGTGTGGTCGTTGTAGCTGGTAGTCCTGTAGAGGGGTGTGGTCGTTGTAGCTGGTAGTCCTGTAGAGGGGTGTGGTCGTTGTAGCTGGTAGTCCTGTAGAGGGGAGTGTGTTGTCGTTGTAGCTGGTAGTCCTGTAGAGGGGTGTGGTCGTTGTAGCTGGGAGTCCTGTAGTGGGGTGTGGTCGTTGTAGCTGGTAGTCCTGTAGAGGGGTGTGGTCGTTGTAGCTGGGAGTCCGGTACAGGGGTGTGGTCGTTGTAGCTAGGAGTCCTGTACAGGGGTGTGGTCGTTGTAGCTGGTAGTCCTGTAGAGGGGTGTGGTCGTTGTAGCTGGGAGTCCTGTACAGGGGTGTGGTCGTTGTAGCTGGTAGTCCTGTAGAGGGGTGGGGTCGTTGTAGCTGGGAGTCCTGTACAGGGGTGTGGTCGTTGTAGCTGGGAGTCCTGTACAGGGGTGTGGTCGTTGTAGCTGGGAGTCCTGTACAGTGGTGTGGTCGTTGTAGCTGGGAGTCCTGTACAGTGGTGTGGTCGTTGTAGCTGGGAGTCCTGTACAGGGGTGTGGTCGTTGTAGCTGGGAGTCCTGTACAGGGGTGTGGTCGTTGTAGCTGGGAGTCCTGTACAGGGGTGTGGTCGTTGTAGCTGGGAGTCCTGTACAGGGGTGTGGTCGTTGTAGCTGGGAGTCCTGTACAGGGGTGTGGTCGTTGTAGCTGGGAGTCCTGTACAGGGGTGTGGTCGTTGCAGCTGGGAGTCCTGTACAGGGGTGTGGTGGTTGTAGCTGGGAGTCCTGTACAGGGGTGTGGTGGTTGTAGCTGGGAGTCCTGTACAGGGGTGTGGTGGTTGTAGCTGGGAGTCCTGTACAGGGGTGTGGTCGTTGTAGCTGGTAGTCCTGTACAGGGGTGTGGTCGTTGTAGCTGGGAGTCCTGTACAGGGGTGTGGTGGTTGTAGCTGGGAGTCCTGTACTGGGGTGTGGTCGTTGTAGCTGGGAGTCCTGTACAGGGGTGTGGTGGTTGTAGCTGGGAGTCCTGTACTGGGGTGTGGTCGTTGTAGCTGGGAGTCCTGTACGGGGGTGTGGTGGTTGTAGCTGGGAGTCCTGTACAGGGGTGTGGTCGTTGTAGCTGGGAGTCCTGTACAGGGGTGTGGTGGTTGTAGCTGGGAGTCCTGTACAGGGGTGTGGTGGTTGTAGCTGGGAGTCCTGTACAGGGGTGTGGTGGTTGTAGCTGGGAGTCCTGTACTGGGGTGTGGTCGTTGTAGCTGGGAGTCCTGTACAGGGGTGTGGTGGTTTTAGCTGGGAGTCCTGTACAGGGGTGTGGTGGTTGTAGCTGGGAGTCCTGTACAGGGGTGTGGTCGTTGTAGCTGGGAGTCCTGTACAGGGGTGTGGTCGTTGTAGCTGGGAGTCCTGTACAGGGGTGTGGTGGTTGTAGCTGGGAGTCCTGTACAGGGGTGTGGTCGTTGTAGCTGGGAGTCCTGTACAGGGGTGTGGTGGTTGTAGCTGGGAGTCCTGTACTGGGGTGTGGTCGTTGTAGCTGGGAGTCCTGTACAGGGGTGTGGTCGTTGTAGCTGGGAGTCCTGTACAGGGGTGTGGTCGTTGTAGCTGGGAGTCCTGTACAGGGGTGTGGTCGTTGTAGCTGGGAGTCCTGTACTGGGGTGTGGTCGTTGTAGCTGGGAGTCCTGTACTGGGGTGTGGTCGTTGTAGCTGGGAGTCCTGTACTGGGGTGTGGTCGTTGTAGCTGGGAGTCCTGTACAGGGGTGTGGTAGTTGTAGCTGGGAGTCCTGTACTGGGGTGTGGTCGTTGTAGCTGGGAGTCCTGTACTGGGGTGTGGTCGTTGTAGCTGGGAGTCCTGTACTGGGGTGTGGTCGTTGTAGCTGGGAGTCCTGTACAGGGGTGTGGTCGTTGTAGCTGGTAGTGCTGTAGAGGGGTGTGGTCGTTGCAGCTGGGAGTCCTGTACAGGGGTGTGGTCGTTGTAGCTGGGAGTCCTGTACAGGGGTGTGGTCGTTGTAGCTGGGGAGTCCTGTGGAGGGGTGTGGTCGTTGTACCTGGGAGTTCTGAAGATGGTTGTGGTCGTTGTAGCTGGGAGTCCTGTAGAGGTGTGTGGTCGTTGTACCTGGGAGTCCTGTAGAGGTGTGTGGTCGTTTTAGCTGGGAGTCCTGTAGAGAGAGATGGTCGTTGTAGCTGGGAGTCCTGTAGAGGGGTGTGGTCGTTGTAGCTGGAAGTCCTGTAGAGGGGTGTGGTCGTTGTAGCTGGGAGTCCTAGAGGGGTGTGGTCGTTGTAGCTGGGGAGTCCTGTGGAGGGGTGTGGTCGTTGTACCTGGGAGTTCTGAAGATGGTTGTGGTCGTTGTAGCTGGGAGTCCTGTAGAGGTGTGTGGTCGTTGTACCTGGGAGTCCTGTAGAGGTGTGTGGTCGTTTTAGCTGGGAGTCCTGTAGAGAGAGATGGTCGTTGTAGCTGGGAGTCATGTAGAGGGGTGTGGTCGTTGTAGCTGGAAGTCCTGTAGAGGGGTGTGGTCGTTGTAGCTGGGAGTCCCGTAGAGGGGTGTGGTCGTTGTAGCTGAGGGTCCTGTAGATGGGTGTGGACGTAGTAGCTGGTAGTCCTGTAGAGGGGTGTGGTCGTTGTAGCTGGTAGTCCTGAAGAGGGGTGTGGTCGTTGTAGCTGGTAGTCCTGTACAGGGGTGTGGTCGTTGTAGCTGGTAGTCCTGTAGAGGGGTGTGGTCGTTGTAGCTGGGAGTCCTGTACAGGGGTGTGGTCGTTGTAGCTGGTAGTCCTGTAGAGGGGTGTGGTCGTTGTAGCTGGTAGTCCTGTAGAGGGGTGTGGTCGTTGTAGCTGGTAGTCCTGTAGAGGGCTGTGGTCGTTGTAGCTGGGAGTCCCGTAGAGGGGTGTGGTCGTTGTAGCTGAGGGTCCTGTAGATGGGTGTGGACGTAGTAGCTGGTAGTCCTGTAGAGGGGTGTGGTCGTTGTAGCTGGTAGTCCTGTAGAGGGGTGTGGTCGTTGTAGCTGGTAGTCCTGTAGAGGGGTGTGGTCGTTGTAGCTGGTAGTCCTGTAGAGGGGTGTGGTCGTTGTAGCTGGGAGTCCTGTACAGGGGAGTGGTCGTTGTAGCTGGTAGTCCTGTAGAGGGGTGTGGTCGTTGTAGCTGGTAGTCCTGTAGAGGGGTGTGGTCGTTGTAGCTGGTAGTCCTGTAGAGGGGTGTGGTCGTTGTAGCTGGTAGTCCTGTAGAGGGGTGTGGTCGTTGTAGCTGGGAGTCCGGTACAGGGGTGTGGTCGTTGTAGCTAGGAGTCCTGTACAGGGGTGTGGTCGTTGTAGCTGGTAGTCCTGTAGAGGGGTGTGGTCGTTGTAGCTGGGAGTCCTGTACAGGGGTGTGGTCGTTGTAGCTGGTAGTCCTGTAGAGGGGTGTGGTCGTTGTAGCTGGTAGTCCTGTAGAGGGGTGTGGTCGTTGCAGCTGGGAGTCCTGTACAGGGGTGTGGTCGTTGTAGCTGGGAGTCCTGTACAGGGGTGTGGTCGTTGTAGCTGGGAGTCCTGTACAGGGGTGTGGTCGTTGTAGCTGGGAGTCCTGTACAGGGGTGTGGTCGTTGTAGCTGGGAGTCCTGTACAGGGGTGTGGTCGTTGTAGCTGGGAGTCCTGTACAGGGGTGTGGTCGTTGTAGCTGGGAGTCCTGTACAGGGGTGTGGTCGTTGTAGCTGGGAGTCCTGTACAGGGGTGTGGTCGTTGTAGCTGGGAGTCCTGTACAGGGGTGTGGTCGTTGCAGCTGGGAGTCCTGTACAGGGGTGTGGTGGTTGTAGCTGGGAGTCCTGTACAGGGGTGTGGTGGTTGTAGCTGGGAGTCCTGTACAGGGGTGTGGTGGTTGTAGCTGGGAGTCCTGTACAGGGGTGTGGTCGTTGTAGCTGGTAGTCCTGTACAGGGGTGTGGTCGTTGTAGCTGGGAGTCCTGTACAGGGGTGTGGTGGTTGTAGCTGGGAGTCCTGTACTGGGGTGTGGTCGTTGTAGCTGGGAGTCCTGTACAGGGGTGTGGTGGTTGTAGCTGGGAGTCCTGTACTGGGGTGTGGTCGTTGTAGCTGGGAGTCCTGTACGGGGGTGTGGTGGTTGTAGCTGGGAGTCCTGTACAGGGGTGTGGTCGTTGTAGCTGGGAGTCCTGTACAGGGGTGTGGTGGTTGTAGCTGGGAGTCCTGTACAGGGGTGTGGTGGTTGTAGCTGGGAGTCCTGTACAGGGGTGTGGTGGTTGTAGCTGGGAGTCCTGTACTGGGGTGTGGTCGTTGTAGCTGGGAGTCCTGTACAGGGGTGTGGTGGTTGTAGCTGGGAGTCCTGTACAGGGGTGTGGTGGTTGTAGCTGGGAGTCCTGTACAGGGGTGTGGTCGTTGTAGCTGGGAGTCCTGTACAGGGGTGTGGTCGTTGTAGCTGGGAGTCCTGTACAGGGGTGTGGTGGTTGTAGCTGGGAGTCCTGTACAGGGGTGTGGTCGTTGTAGCTGGGAGTCCTGTACAGGGGTGTGGTGGTTGTAGCTGGGAGTCCTGTACTGGGGTGTGGTCGTTGTAGCTGGGAGTCCTGTACAGGGGTGTGGTCGTTGTAGCTGGGAGTCCTGTACAGGGGTGTGGTCGTTGTAGCTGGGAGTCCTGTACAGGGGTGTGGTCGTTGTAGCTGGGAGTCCTGTACTGGGGTGTGGTCGTTGTAGCTGGGAGTCCTGTACTGGGGTGTGGTCGTTGTAGCTGGGAGTCCTGTACTGGGGTGTGGTCGTTGTAGCTGGGAGTCCTGTACAGGGGTGTGGTAGTTGTAGCTGGGAGTCCTGTACTGGGGTGTGGTCGTTGTAGCTGGGAGTCCTGTACTGGGGTGTGGTCGTTGTAGCTGGGAGTCCTGTACTGGGGTGTGGTCGTTGTAGCTGGGAGTCCTGTACAGGGGTGTGGTCGTTGTAGCTGGTAGTGCTGTAGAGGGGTGTGGTCGTTGCAGCTGGGAGTCCTGTACAGGGGTGTGGTCGTTGTAGCTGGGAGTCCTGTACAGGTGTGTGGTCGTTGTAGCTGGGGAGTCCTGTGGAGGGGTGTGGTCGTTGTACCTGGGAGTTCTGAAGATGGTTGTGGTCGTTGTAGCTGGGAGTCCTGTAGAGGTGTGTGGTCGTTGTACCTGGGAGTCCTGTAGAGGTGTGTGGTCGTTTTAGCTGGGAGTCCTGTAGAGAGAGATGGTCGTTGTAGCTGGGAGTCCTGTAGAGGGGTGTGGTCGTTGTAGCTGGAAGTCCTGTAGAGGGGTGTGGTCGTTGTAGCTGGGAGTCCTAGAGGGGTGTGGTCGTTGTAGCTGGGGAGTCCTGTGGAGGGGTGTGGTCGTTGTACCTGGGAGTTCTGAAGATGGTTGTGGTCGTTGTAGCTGGGAGTCCTGTAGAGGTGTGTGGTCGTTGTACCTGGGAGTCCTGTAGAGGTGTGTGGTCGTTTTAGCTGGGAGTCCTGTAGAGAGAGATGGTCGTTGTAGCTGGGAGTCATGTAGAGGGGTGTGGTCGTTGTAGCTGGAAGTCCTGTAGAGGGGTGTGGTCGTTGTAGCTGGGAGTCCCGTAGAGGGGTGTGGTCGTTGTAGCTGAGGGTCCTGTAGATGGGTGTGGACGTAGTAGCTGGTAGTCCTGTAGAGGGGTGTGGTCGTTGTAGCTGGTAGTCCTGTAGAGGGGTGTGGTCGTTGTAGCTGGTAGTCCTGTAGAGGGGTGTGGTCGTTGTAGCTGGTAGTCCTGTAGAGGGGTGTGGTCGTTGTAGCTGGGAGTCCTGTACAGGGGAGTGGTCGTTGTAGCTGGTAGTCCTGTAGAGGGGTGTGGTCGTTGTAGCTGGTAGTCCTGTAGAGGGGTGTGGTCGTTGTAGCTGGTAGTCCTGTAGAGGGGTGTGGTCGTTGTAGCTGGTAGTCCTGTAGAGGGGTGTGGTCGTTGTAGCTGGGAGTCCGGTACAGGGGTGTGGTCGTTGTAGCTAGGAGTCCTGTACAGGGGTGTGGTCGTTGTAGCTGGTAGTCCTGTAGAGGGGTGTGGTCGTTGTAGCTGGGAGTCCTGTACAGGGGTGTGGTCGTTGTAGCTGGTAGTCCTGTAGAGGGGTGGGGTCGTTGTAGCTGGTAGTCCTGTAGAGGGGTGTGGTCGTTGCAGCTGGGAGTCCTGTACAGGGGTGTGGTCGTTGTAGCTGGGAGTCCTGTACAGGGGTGTGGTAGTTGTAGCTGGGAGTCCTGTACTGGGGTGTGGTCGTTGTAGCTGGGAGTCCTGTACTGGGGTGTGGTCGTTGTAGCTGGGAGTCCTGTACAGAGGTGTGGTCGTTGTAGCTGGGAGTCCTGTACAGGGGTGTGGTCGTTGTAGCTGGGAGTCCTAAACAGGGGTGTGGTGGTTGTAGCTGGGAGTCCTGTACAGGGGTGTGGTGGTTGTAGCTGGGAGTCCTGTACAGGGGTGTGGTGGTTGTAGCTGGGAGTCCTGTACTGGGGTGTCGTCGTTGTAGCTTGGAGTCCTGTACAGGGGTGTGGTGGTTGTAGCTGGGAGTCCTTTACAGGGGTGTGGTGGTTGTAGCTGGGAGTCCTGTACAGGGGTGTTGTCGTTGTAGCTGGGAGTCCTGTACAGGGGTGTGGTCGTTGTAGCTGGGAGTCCTGTACAGGGGTGTGGTCGTTGTAGCTGGGAGTCCTGTACAGGGGTGTGGTCGTTGTAGCTGGGAGTCCTGTACTGGGGTGTGGTCGTTGTAGCTGGGAGTCCTGTACTGGTGTGTGGTCGTTGTAGCTGGGAGTCCTGTACTGGGGTGTGGTCGTTGTAGCTGGGAGTCCTGTACAGGGGTGTGGTCGTTGTAGCTGGGAGTCCTGTACTGGGGTGTGGTCGTTGTAGCTGGGAGTCCTGTACTGCGGTGTGGTCGTTGTAGCTGGGAGTCCAGTACAGGGGTGTGGTCGTTGTAGCTGGGAGTCCTGTACAGGGGTGTGGTCGTTGTAGCTGGGAGTCCTGTACAGGGGTGTGGTCGTTGTAGCTGGGAGTCCTGTACAGGGGTGTGGTCGTTGTAGCTGGGAGTCCTGTACAGGGGTGTGGTCGTTGTAGCTGGGAGTCCTGTACTGGGGTGTGGTCGTTGTAGCTGGGAGTCCTGTACAGGGGTGTGGTCGTTGTAGCTGGGAGTCCTGTACAGGGGTGTGGTCGTTGTAGCTGGGAGTCCTGTACTGGGGTGTGGTCGTTGTAGCTGGGAGTCCTGTAATGGGGTGTGGTCGTTGTAGCTGGGAGTCCTGTACAGGGGTGTGGTCGTTGTAGCTGGGAGTCCTGTACAGGGGTGTGGTCGTTGTAGCTGGGAGTCCTGTACAGGGGTGTGGTGGTTGTAGCTGGGAGTCCTGTACAGGGGTGTGGTCATTGTAGCTGGGAGTCCTGTACTGGGGTGTGGTCGTTGTAGCTGGGAGTCCTGTACTGGGGTGTGGTCGTTGTAGCTGGGAGTCCTGTACAGGGGTGTGGTCGTTGTAGCTGGGAGTCCTGTACAGGGGTGTGGTCGTTGTAGCTGGGAGTCCTGTACAGGGGTGTGGTCGTTGTAGCTGGGAGTCCTGTACAGGGGTGTGGTCGTTGTAGCTGGGAGTCCTGTACAGGGGTGTGGTCGTTGTAGCTGGGAATCCTGTACAGGGGTGTGGTCGTTGTAGCTGGGAGTCCTGTACAGGGGTGTGGTCGTTGTAGCTGGGAGTCCTGTACAGGGGTGTGGTCGTTGTAGCTGGGAGTCCTGTACAGGGGTGTGGTCGTTGTAGCTGGGAGTCCTGTACAGGCGTGTGGTCGTTGTAGCTGGGAGTCCTGTACTGGGGTGTGGTCGTTGTAGCTGGGAGTCCTGTACTGGGGTGTGGTCGTTGTAGCTGGGAGTCCTGTACAGGGGTGTGGTCGTTGTAGCTGGGAGTCCTGTATAGGGGTGTGGTCGTTGTAGCTGGGAGTCCTGTACAAGGGTGTGGTCGTTGTAGCTGGGAGTCCTGTACAGGGGTGTAGTCGTTGTAGCTGGGAGTCCTGTACAGGGGTGTGGTCGTTGTAGCTGGGAGTCCTGTACAGGGGTGTGGTCGTTGTAGCTGGGAGTCCTGTACAGGGGTGTGGTCGTTGTAGCTGGGAGTCCTGTACTGGGGTGTGGTCGTTGTAGCTGGGAGTCCTGTACTGGGGTGTGGTCGTTGTAGCTTTGAGTCATGTACAGGGGTGTGGTCGTTGTATCTGGGAGTCCTGTACAGGGGTGTGGTCGTTGTAGCTGGTAGTCCTCTACTGGGGTGTGGTCGTTGTAGCTGGTAGTCCTGTAAAGGGGTATGGTCGTTGTAGCTGGTAGTCCTGTACTGGGGTGTGGTCGTTGTAGCTGGGAGTCCTGTACAGGGGTGTGGTCGTTGTAGCTGGTAGTCCTGTACAGGGGTATGGTCGTTGTAGCTGGTAGTCCTGTACTGGGGTGTGGTCGTTGTAGCTGGTAGTCCTGTACTGGGGTGTGGTCGTTGTAGCTGGGAGTCCTGTACTGGGGTGTGGTCGTTGTAGCTGGTAGTCCTGTACAGGGGTATGGTCGTTGTAGCTGGGAGTCCTGTACAGGGGTGTGGTCGTTGTAGCTGGGAGTCCTGTACTGGGGTGTGGTGGTTGTAGCTGGGAGTCCTGTACAGGGGTGTGGTCGTTGTAGCTGGGAGTCCTGTACTGGGGTGTGGTCGTTGTAGCTGGGAGTCCTGTACTGGGGTGTGGTCGTTGTAGCTGGGAGTCCTGTACAGGGGTGTGGTCATTGTAGCTGGGAGTCCTGTACTAGGGTGTGGTCGTTGTAGCTGGTAGTCCTGTACTGGGGTGTGGTCGTTGTAGCTGGGAGTCCTGTACAGGGGTGTGGTCGTTGTAGCTGGGAGTCCTGTACTGGGGTGTGGTCGTTGTAGCTGGGAGTCCTGTACTGGGGTGTGGTCGTTGTAGCTGGTAGTCCTGTACTGGGGTGTGGTCGTTGTAGCTGGGAGTCCTGTACAGGGGTGTGGTCGTTGTAGCTGGGAGTCCTGTACTGGGGTGTGGTCGTTGTAGCTGGTAGTCCTGTACTGGGGTGTGGTCGTTGTAGCTGGTAGTCCTGTACTGGGGTGTGGTCGTTGTAGCTGGTAGTCCTGTACTGGGGTGTGGTCGTTGTAGCTGGGAGTCCTGTACAGGGGTGTGGTCGTTGTAGCTGGTAGTCCTGTACAGGGGTGTGGTCGTTGTAGCTGGGAGTCCTGTACAGGGGTGTGGTCGTTGTAGCTGGTAGTCCTGTACAGGGGTGTGGTCGTTGTAGCTGGGAGTCCTGTACAGGGGTGTGGTCGTTGTAGCTGGTAGTCCTGTACAGGGGTGTGGTCGTTGTAGCTGGGAGTCCTGTACAGGGGTGTGGTCGTTGTAGCTGGGAGTCCTGTACAGGGGTGTGGTCGTTGTAATCAAACTTCTCAGATTCTTCATAATTAAGACTTTTTTTTTATAATCAAAATAACTGTAATATTATTTTTTGTAATATAATCCTGACAGTGTGTGAGGAGAGTGAGGTGAGTGAAGTGAGGAGAGTGAGGTGAGTGAAGTGAGGAGAGTGAGGTGAGTAAAGTGAGGAGAGTGAGGTGAGGAGAGTAAAGTGAGGAGAGTGAGGTGAGTAAAGTGAGGAGAGTGAGGAGAGGTGAGTAAAGTGAGGAGAGTGAGGAGAGGTGAGTGAAGTGAGGAGAGTGAGGTGAGTAAAGTGAGGAGAGTGAGGTGAGTGAAGTGAGGAGAGTGAGGAGAGGTGAGTAAAGTGAGGAGAGTGAGGTGAGTGAAGTGAGGAGAGTGAGGAGAGGTGAGTGAAGTGAGGAGAGTGAGGTGAGTAAAGTGAGGAGAGTGAGGTGAGTGAAGTGAGGAGAGTGAGGTGAGTGAAGTGAGGAGGGTGAGGTGAGTGAAGTGAGGAGAGTGAGGAGAGTGAAGTGAGGAGAGTGAGGAGAGTGAAGTGAGGAGAGTGAGGAGAGTGAAGTGAGGAGTGTGAAGTGAGGAGAGTGAGGTGAGTGAGGTGAGTGAAGTGAGGAGAGTGAGGTGAGTGAAGTGAGGAGAGTGAGGTGAGTGAAGTGAGGAGAGTGAGGTGAGTGAGGTGAGTGAAGTGAGGAGAGTGAGGTGAGGTGAGGAGAGTGAGGTGAGTGAGGTGAGTGAAGTGAGGAGAGTGAGGTGAGTGAGGTGAGTGAGGTGAGTGAAGTGAGGTGAGTGAGGAGAGTTAGGTGAGTGAAGTGAGGAGAGTGATGTGAGTGAAGTGAGGAGAGTGAGGTGAGTGAGGTGAGTGAAGTGAGGAGAGTGAGGTGAGTGAAGTGAGGAGAGTGAGGTGAGTGAAGTGAGGAGAGTGATGTGAGTGAAGTGAGGAGAGTGAGGTGAGTGAAGTGAGGAGAGTGGAGTGAAGTGAGGAGAGTGATGTGAGTGAAGTGAGGAGAGTGGAGTGAAGTGAGGAGAGTGAGGTGAGTGAAGTGAGGAGAGTGATGTGAGTGAAGTGAGGAGAGTGAGGTGAGTGAAGTGAGGAGAGTGAGGTGAGTGAAGTGAGGAGAGTGATGTGAGTGAAGTGAGGAGAGTGATGTGAGTGAAGTGAGGAGAGTGAAGTGAGGAGGAGTGGTGAAGTGAGGAGGAGTGATGTGAGGTGAAGTGAGGAGAGTGTGAGTGAGAGGAGGAGGTGGAGTGAAGTGAGGAGGAGAGGTGAAGGTGAGGAGTGATGTGAGGTGAAGGAGGAGGAGGTGGGGAGGTGGAGTGAGGAGGTGGGGTGGTGAAGTGAGGAGAGGTGAGGTGAGGAGTGGGGAGGGTGAGGTGAGGATAAGTGGAGGAGGGTGGGGGAGGTGGAGGAGGAGGTGGGGAGTGATGAGAGATAGGTGGGGAGGTGGGGAAGTGGGGAGGAGGGGAGGTGGGGTGGGTGTGAAGTGAGGAGAGTGAGGTGAGTGAAGTGAGGAGAGTGAAATGAGTGAAGTGAGGAGGGTGAGGTGAGTGAAGTGAGGAGGGTGAGGTGAGTGAAGTGAGGAGAGTGATGAGGAAAGTGAGGAGAGTGAGGTGAGTGAAGTGAGGAGGGTGAGGTGAGTGAAGTGAGGAGGGTGAGGTTAGTAAAGTGAGGAGAGTGAGGTGAGTGAAGTGAGGAGGGTGAGGTGAGTGAAGTGAGGAGAGTGAGGTGAGTGAAGTGAGGAGGGTGAGGTGAGTGAAGTGAGGAGAGTGATGAGAGTGAGGTGAGTGAAGTGAGGAGAGTGATGAGAGTGAGGTGAGTGAAGTGAGGAGAGTGAGGTGAGTGAAGTGAGGAGGGTGAGGTGAGTGAAGTGAGGAGAGTGAGGTGAGTGAAGTGAGGAGGGTGAGGTGAGTGAAGTGAGGAGAGTGAGGTGAGTGAAGTGAGGAGGGTGAGGTGAGTGAAGTGAGGAGAGTGAGGTGAGTGAAGTGAGGAGGGTGAGGTGAGTGAAGTGAGGAGAGTGATGAGTAAAGTGAGGAGAGTGAGGTGAGTGAAGTGAGGTGAGTGATGTGTGTAAAGTGAGGAGAGTGAGGTGAGTGAAGTGAGGAGAGTGATGTGAGTAAAGTGAGGAGAGTGAAGTGAGGAGAGTGATGTGAGTAAAGTGAGGAGAGTGAGGTGAGAAAAGTGAAGAGAGTGAGGTGAGTGAAGTGAGGAGAGTGATGTGAGTATAGTGAGGTGAGTGAAGTGAGGAGAGTGTGAGAGTGAAGTGAGGAGAGTGATGTGAGGAGAGTGAGGTGAGTGAAGTGAGGAGAGTGATGTGAGTAAAGTGAGGAGAGTGAGGTGAGTGAAGTGAGAGTGAGGAGAGTGAAGTGAGGAGAGTGAGGTGAGTGAAGTGAGTGAGGTGTGTGGGGTGAGTGAAGTGAGTGAGGTGAGTGAAGTGAGGAGAGTGATGTGAGTAAAGTGAGGAGAGTGAGGTGAGAGTGATGTGAGTGAAGTGAGGAGAGTGATGTGAGTAAAGTGAGGAGAGTGAGGTGAGGAGAGTGATGTGAGTAAGTGAGGAGAGTGAGGTGAGTGAAGTGAGGAGAGTGATGTGAGTGAGGAGAGTGAGGTGAGTGAAGTGAGGAGAGTGATGAGTGAGGAGAGTGAGGTGAGTGAAGTGAGGAGAGTGATGTGAGTGAAGTGAGGAGAGTGATGAGTGAAATGAGGAGAGTGATGAGTGAAGTGAAGAGAGTGAAGTGAGGAGAGTGAGGTGAGTGAAGTGAGGAGAGTGAGGTGAGTGAAATGAGGAGAGTGAGGTGAGTGAGGTGAGCGAAGTGAGGAGAGTGAGGTGATTGAAGTGAGTGAAGTGAGGAGAGTGAGGTGAATGAAGTGAGAGTGAGGTGAGTGAAGTGAGGAGAATGAGGTGAGTGAAGTGAGGAGAGTGATGTGAGTAAAGTGAGGAGAGTGAAGTGAGAGTGAGGTGAGTAAAGTGAGGAGAGTGAGGTGAGTGAAGTGAGGAGAGTGATGTGAGTAAAGTGAGGAGAGTGAGGTGAGTGAAGTGAGGAGAGTGATGTGAGTAAAGTGAGGAGAGTGAAGTGAGGAGAGTGATGTGAGTGAAGTGAGTGATGTGAGTGAAGTGAGGAGAGTGAGGCGAGTAAAGTGAGGAGAGTGAGGTGAGTGAAGTGAGGAGAGTGAGGTGAGTAAAGTGAGGAGAGTGAGGTGAGTAAAGTGAGGAGAGTGAGGTGAGTGAATTGAATAGTGATGTGAGTGAAGTGAGGAGAGTGAGGTGAGTGAAGTGAGGAGAGTGAGGTGAGTGAAGTGAGGAGAGTGAGGTGAGTGAAGTGAGGTGAGTGAAGTGAGTGAAGTGAGGTGAATGAGGTGACTGAAGTGATTGAGGTGAGTGAATTGAAGTGAGTGAAGTGAGGTGAATTAAGTGAGGTGAGTGAAGTGAGGTGAGTGAGGTGAGTGAAGTGAATAGAGTGATGTGAGTAAAGTGAGGAGAGTGAGGTGAGTGAAGTGAGGAGAGTGAGGTGAGTGAAGTGAATAGAGTGATGTGAGTAAAGTGAGGAGAGTGAGGTGAGTGAAGTGAGGTGAGTGAAGTGAGTGAAGTGAGGTGAATGAGGTGACTGAAGTGATTGAGGTGAGTGAAGTGAGGTGAGTGAAGTGAGGTGAATTAAGTGAGGTGAGTGAAGTGAGGTGAGTGAGGTGAGTGAATTGAGGAGTGAAGTGAGGTGAGTGAAGTAAGGAGAGTGAGGTGAGTGAAGTGAGGTGAGTGAAGTGAGATGAGTGGAGATGAGTGCGGTGAGTGAAGTGAGATGAGTGAGTGAGGTGAGTGAGGTGAGGAGAATGAGGTGAGTGAAGTGAGTCAGGTGAGTGAAGTGACGTGAATGAGGTGAGTGAAGTGATTCATGTGAATGAAGTGAGTGAAGTGAGGTGAATTAAGTGAGGTGAGTGAAGTGAGGTGAGTGAGGTGAGTGAAGTGAATAGAGTGATGTGAGTAAAGTGAGGAGAGTGAGGTGAGTGAAGTGAGGAAAGTGAGGTGAGTGAAGTGAATAGAGTGATGTGAGTAAAGTGAGGAGAGTGAGGTGAGTGAAGTGAGAGTGAGGTGAGTGAAGTGAGGTGAGTGAAGTGAGGTGAATGAGGTGACTGAAGTGATTGAGGTGAGTGAAGTGAGGTGAGTGAAGTGAGGTGAATTAAGTGAGGTGAGTGAAGTGAGGTGAGTGAGGTGAGTGAATTGAGGAGTGAAGTGAGGTGAGTGAAGTAAGGAGAGTGAGGTGAGTGAAGTGAGGTGAGTGACGTGAGATGAGTGGAGATGAGTGCGGTGAGTGAAGTGAGATGAGTGAGTGAGGTGAGTGAAGTGAGGAGAATGAGGTGAGTGAAGTGATTCAGGTGAATGAAGTGAGTGAAGTGAGTCAGGTGAATGAGGTGAGTGAAGTGAGGTGAGAGAGATGAGTTAGTTGAGTGGAATGAGGTGGGTGAGGTGAGTGAGGTGTGTGAGGTGAATGAGGTGAGGTGAGTGAGATGTGAGGTGAGTACGGTGAACGAGGTTAGTGAGGTGAGTGAGGTGTGAGGTGAATGAGGCGAGGTGAGTGAGATGGGTGGGGTGAATGAGAGGTGAGTGAAGTGAGTGTGGTGAATGAAGCGAGTTAGGTGAGCTGAGGTGTGTGAGGTGAATGAGGTGAGGTGAGTGAGGTGTGTGAGGTGAATGAAGTGAATGAGGTGTGTGAGGTGAGGTGTGACGTGAATGAGGCGAGTGAGGTGTGTGAGGTGAATGAGGTGAGGTGAGTGAGGTGTGTGAGTTGAATGATTTGAGGTGAGTGAGGTGTGAGGTGAATGAGGTGAAGTGAGTGAGGTGTGAGGTGAATGAGGTGAGGTGAATGAGGTGAGGTGAGTGAGGTGAGTGAGGTGGATGAGGTGAGGTGTGTGAGATGAGTGAGGTGTGTGACGTGAGTGAGGTGTGCGAGGTGAATGAGGTGAGGTGAATGAGGTGTGTGAGGTGAATGAGGTGAGGTAGGTGAGGTGAGTGAGGTGTGAGGTGAGTGAGGTGTGAGGTGAATGAGGTGAGGTGAGTGAGGTGTGCGAGGTGAATGAGGTGAGGTAGGTGAGGTGAGTGAGGTGTGCGAGATGAATGACGCGAGGTGAATGAGGTGTGTGAGGTGAATGAGGTGAGGTGAATGTGAGGAGTGAGGTGTGTGAGGTGAATGAGGAGAGGTGAGTGAGGTGTGTGAGGTGAAGTGAGTAAGGTGAGTGAGGTGAGTGAGGCTAAGAAGAAAATAGTTACTGTGTTAAGTAACAAAATTCCAAATACAATCATTTTTATCTGTAATTATCTAGCCTAAATAATGACGTCAGAGTCTAGTGTTGCAATGTCTGACGTCAGAGGCTAGTGTTGCAATGTCTGACGTCAGAGGCTAGTGTTGCAATGTCTGACGTCAGAGGCTAGTGTTGCAATGTCTGACGTCAGAGGCTAGTGTTGCAATGTCTGACGTCAGAGGCTAGTGTTGCAATGTCTGACGTCAGAGGCTAGTGATGCAATGTCTGACGTCAGAGGCTAGTGTTTCAATGTCTGACGTCAGAGGCTAGTGTTGCAATGTCTGACGTCAGAGGCTAGTGTTGCAATGTCTGACGTCAGAGGCTAGTGTTGCAATGTCTGACGTCAGAGTCTAGTGTTGCAATGTCTGACGTCAGAGTCTAGTGTTGCAATGTCTGACGTCAGAGTCTAGTGTTGCAATGTCTGACGTCAGAGTCTAGTGTTGCAGTGTCTGACGTCAGAGGCTAGTGTTGCAATGTCTGACGTCAGAGTCTAGTGTTGCAATGTCTGACGTCAGAGGCTAGTGTTGCAATGTCTGACGTCAGAGGCTAGTGTTGCAATGTCTGACGTCAGAGGCTAGTGTTTCAATGTCTGACGTCAGAGGCTAGTGTTGCAATGTCTGACGTCAGAGGCTAGTGTTGCAATGTCTGATGTCAGAGGCTAGTGTTGCAATGTCTGACGTCAGAGGCTAGTGTTTCAATGTCTGACGTCAGAGGCTAGTGTTGCAATGTCTGACGTCAGAGGCTAGTGTTGCAATGTCTGACGTCAGAGGCTAGTGATGCAATGTCTGACGTCAGAGGCTAGTGTTTCAATGTCTGACGTCAGAGGCTAGTGTTGCAATGTCTGACGTCAGAGGCTAGTGTTGCAATGTCTGACGTCAGAGGCTAGTGTTGCAATGTCTGACGTCAGAGTCTAGTGTTGCAATGTCTGACGTCAGAGTCTAGTGTTGCAATGTCTGACGTCAGAGTCTAGTGTTGCAGTGTCTGACGTCAGAGGCTAGTGTTGCAATGTCTGACGTCAGAGTCTAGTGTTGCAATGTCTGACGTCAGAGACTAGTGTTGCAGTGTCTGACGTCAGAGGCTAGTGTTGCAATGTCTGACGTCAGAGTCTAGTGTTGCAGTGTCTGACGTCAGAGTCTAGTGTTGCAGTGTCTGACGTCAGAGTCTAGTGTTGCAGTGTCTGACGTCACAGTCTAGTGTTGCAATGTCTGACGTCACAGTCTAGTGTTGCAATGTCTGACGTCAGAGTCTAGTGTTGCAATGTCTGACGTCAGAGTCTAGTGTTGCAATGTCTGACGTCAGTCTAGTGTTGCAATGTCTGACGTCAGAGGCTAGTGTTGCAATGTCTGACGTCAGAGGCTAGTGTTGCAATGTCTGACGTCAGAGGCTAGTGTTGCAATGTCTGACGTCAGAGGCTAGTGTTGCAATGTATGATGTAAGAGGCTAGTGTTGCAATGTCTGACGTCAGAGGCTAGTGCTGCAATGTCTGACGTCAGAGTCTAGTGTTGCAATGACATCAGAGGCTAGTGCTGCAATGTCTGACGTCAGAGTCTAGTGTTGCAATGTCTGACGTCAGAGTCTAGTGTTGCAATGTCTGACGTCAGAGTCTAGTGTTGCAATGTCTGACGTCAGAGTCTAGTGTTGCAATGTCTGACGTCAGTCTAGTGTTGCAATGTCTGACGTCAGAGGCTAGTGTTGCAATGTCTGACGTCAGAGGCTAGTGTTGCAATGCCTGACGTCAGAGGCTAGTGTTGCAATGTCTCTCAGAGGCTAGTGTTGCAATGTCTGACGTCAGAGGCTAGTGCTGCAATGTCTGACGTCAGAGTCTAGTGTTGCAATGACATCAGAGGCTAGTGCTGCAATGTCTGACGTCAGAGTCTAGTGTTGCAATGTCTGACGTCAGAGGCTAGTGTTTCAATGTCTGACGTCAGAGGCTAGTGTTGCAATGTCTGACGTCAGAGGCTAGTGTTGCAATGTCTGACTTCAGAGGTTAGTGTTGCAATGTCTGACGTCAGAGTCTAGTGTTGCAATGTCTGACGCCAGAGACTAGTGTTGCAGTGTCTGACGTCAGAGGCTAGTGTTGCAATGTCTGACGTCAGAGGTTAGTGTTGCAATGTCTGACGTCAGAGTCTAGTGTTGCAATGTCTGACGCCAGAGACTAGTGTTGCAGTGTCTGACGTCAGAGGCTATTGTTGCAATGTCTGACGTCAGAAGCTTGTGTTGCAGTGTCTGACGTCAGAGGCTAGTGTTTCAATGTCTGACGTCAGAGGCTAGTGTTGCTTTGTATGACGACAAAGGCTGGTGTTGCTTTGTCTGACGTCAGAAGCTGGTGTTGCTTTGTCTGACGTCAGAAGCTGGTGTTTCCTTATCTGATGTCAGCAGGTACTCCTCGGCCACGCTAGGTGTAAATCATGAGCTCTTCAGTGTACTCTGACGCAGGCATCAACCTCTGACCTGTACTCAGACGCAGGCATCAGCTGCTGACCTCTACTCAAACGCAGGCATCAGCTGCTGACCTGTACTCAGACGTAGACATCAGCTGCTGATCTGTACTCAGACGCAGACATCAGCTGCTGACCTGTACTCAGACGCAGACATCAGCTGCTGGCCTGTACTCTGACGCAGACATCAGCTACTGACCTGTACTCTGACGCAGGCATCAGCTGCTGACCTGTACTCAGACGCAGACATCAGCCGCTGACCTGTACTCAGACGCAGGCATCAGCTGCTGACCTGTACTCAGACGCAGACATCAGCCGCTGACCTGTACTCAGACGCAGGCATCAGCTGCTGACCTGTACTCAGACGCAGGCATCAGCTGCTGACCTGTACTCAGACGCAGACATCAGCCGGTGACCTGTACTCAGACGCAGGCATCAGCTGCTGACCTGTACTCAGACGCAGGCATCAGCTGCTAACCTGTACTCAGACGCAGACATCAGCTGCTGACCTGTACTCAGACGCAGACATCAGCTGCTGACCTGTACTCAGACGCAGACATCAGCTGCTGACCTGTACTCAGACGCAGACATCAGCCGGTGACCTGTACTCAGACGCAGGCATCAGCTGCTGACCTGTACTCAGACGCAGGCATCAGCTGCTGACCTGTACTCAGACGCAGACATCAGCTGCTGACCTGTACTCAGACGCAGACATCAGCTGCTGACCTGTACTCAGACGCAGACATCAGCTGCTGACCTGTACTCAGACGCAGACATCAGCCGGTGACCTGTACTCAGACGCAGGCATCAGCTGCTGACCTGTACTCAGACGCAGGCATCAGCTGCTGACCTGTACTCAGACGCAGACATCAGCTGCTGACCTGTACTCAGACGCAGACATCAGCTGCTGACCTGTACTCTGACGCAGGCATCAGCTGCTGACCTGTACTCAGACGCAGACATCAGCTGCTGACCTGTACTCAGACGCAGGCATCAGCTGCTGACCTGTACTCTGACGCAGACATCAGCTGCTGACCTGTACTCAGACGCAGGCATCAGCTGCTGACCTGTACTCAGACGCAGACATCAGCTGCTGACCTGTACTCTGACGCAGACATCAGCCTCTCAACTGTACTCTGACGCAGACATCAGCCTCTCAACTGTACTCTATAAATTTCAATTAACATTTAAGAAATGACAATATTTGTAAATCATCTTGCTCACAATTACCATATATCCTACTTGTTGCATGGCTGACGCATCTTTTTAGGCAATTGCAGGTCAACAATATATTTGAATAAACGGATTTGAAATCCGACAAGTTGATAAACTAAACACTCGTGCAACATTTAGTCCGATGCAGAGAAGGTGGAAATTAAGGAGGAGTTTGAGGTATGAGTCAGTCAGTGGAAAAGTACACACAAAAGCGGTGTTTATTTTTCGATTGCGTCGGTTTTTTTATACTATTTATTTCCATCAGACAGTCACTTTGAAGTCGAAGTGTGCAATCCAACAATTCTGAAAAAAAGTGCAGCATATTTGCAGAGATGTGGCTAAAATGCTGCTGATAGATGAGGTGGAGCAGCGGTAGGCGGCGTCACCAGTGGGGGAAACCCACTAGTGGAGGTAGGTCATGTCTGTAAATTTCTTCACCGGTGACCCCGCCTACCACTGCTTCACCTAATTTTTCTCGACTGCTATATCTTCTCTTATTTCCTGAGGTCTAAATTAAAACTGGCTTTTTGAACACTTGTATTGTTAACTATACCAGCCAGTAGAGTATGACATGCCTAGTCTGTGTTGTATTGGCAAGAACATTATGGCACACATGTTTAGTGTTGTCTTGACTAGTAAACCATGACATAAATACTGAGTGTTCATTTGGCCAGTATTGCATGACATGCGTGTTCACTGTGTGTACTGAACTGTATCGCAAATGAGACATGCTCACCTCTGTTTCCATTGAGCGCATTTAAACCTATGTTCTCATTTCTGTTCAGCAGTTAAGAGGTTTGCTAAACCAAGAAGTTCAATGTTCATCTGGCTTTACTGAACAATGCGATCTTTTCAAATACATTTACAGTGTAAATGATAAATGGGAGTTATAATGAAGATGTATTTGGAATCAAGATGACAAATTTATCAACTGTAAATTAATCAAATCAAAATTCTAAATTCTAAACTGTGCACCAGACTTGTCATTTAATAGTATAAATCTTGGTAATTGATCCTGAAGAATTGGTTTAAGAAAGACACGTCAGAAAATTTTCGGTCCTGGGACCTTGTGTAACGTAATTTTCTACGTTAGGTA
The DNA here is from genome assembly GCF_038502225.1 of Cherax quadricarinatus. Lineage (NCBI taxonomy): Eukaryota > Metazoa > Arthropoda > Malacostraca > Decapoda > Parastacidae > Cherax > Cherax quadricarinatus. Next base: position 30,682,694 of record NC_091337.1, read on the forward strand.
AATATTAATATTTACTTGCGCCTCGGGGTAAACAGCGTGTCTAGGGGCATTAAACCACATAAACCAACGTAGGGCTAAGCTTGTTTCTTCATACAAATTATTAAGTAAATAGTCATTATTTATGTTAACAGGAAGGGCACAAAAACTAACATATATAAAAATATAATATATTAGCAGTAATGTAACATACAACATACAACCTATCCACTACATACAAAAAGCACCAAACACCAGTTCATCTTTACCCAGTACTCACTTTATCTCACTAGCACACTGCTACTTGTGGTTAGAAAACGTGAACATTTATAAACAGTGAGGCTCCATGACACCTCCCTTCTGCCGGCCTCTTAGCCTGCTGGCAAAACAATACACGAGTATTCTCCCCCAAAACTTTAACAAATCTCTCCTCATACAATTGCCTTACAATAAATATCATGCGAGTATACATTAAATATTAAAGTAACCTATGGCATAAACTTGCCCTAAAGCACCCCCCCCCCTCTACTTACACAAACAAAGCATGACTCTTGTTTCAGCCGCCTCTCTCCTGGTACTGACTCAGAAACACACTTCTCCTGTTCTTGTCCTGTCCTGGCTGTTCTTCACGACTAATACGCATCCAATTTCAGAATTAATCCTGTAAACTGACATTATATAAGAAGCGTTTATCATGCACATTTTTTATACAGTGCCCTGCGTAAAACTTTGACCACTTCTAACATACAAAGACAGACAATAACAATATACATAGGATAAAATAGAGACGCGAGTGCCAAATAAAGAGCTGAAAATGCAACTGAGGTTTTCTAAAGATGAGGCTAGGCAGACGATGAGGTCATACGAGTACTGTGTTGTGAGGTATGTTAAGTTTTGCTTGGTTGTGTCATGTATGCTACTGTGCTGAAGTTTTGTAGCTTCCAGTATTGTTTTGCGGTGTCGGTGACGTCGATTATTAAGGCTTCTAGGCATCGTCTGCGTCTGATGTCACGTTTAGTGAGGACGAGTTGTGTCTTATTCTAAATCAAGTGTCCCGAGGAGTTACTGTGGAGGACAAAGACGTTCTTGGAGTCCCTGTTGCAGGCGCTTCAATATTCACCTAGGCAGACCGAAAGATTTCTGCCTGTTTATCCTACATATTGATGGTGACAGCTTCCACAGGAAATGGTGTAGACATCTGCCTTGGAAGTGAGGTCTTTGACAGAGGATGTATTCACGGTGGAGACACTGATATTGCTTCTAGTAAGTATCTGGTTGGGTTCCCTGACAACAACACACACGGGAACATTATGAACCGTTTAGAGGAATGTTCAGTGGTAGATCTGTTGAAGATAACTTGTGCTTTGAATCTGAAGAAAATCGGAAATTGCTGACGCGTGAAGGCTTGTGTTAAGTAGATGAATTCCTCTTCAGGGAAAGAAGGGCTGAAGATGCAAATAGCTTTTACGAACTCCTCCTAAGTGAACATCGAAGCGTCTGCAACAAGGACGACTTAAGGAACGCATGTGCTCCCCAGAGTATCCTCACGGAACATTTGATGAGTTGGAATGACGCATAACTCGTACTCACTGAACATGACCTTAGACGCGAAAGGTGTTTAGAAACCTCGCTAATCGCCGTCCAAAAATTCTAGCATACATAATATCCATCCTGGCGAGGCTCAAACTACCTAACAACACAGGAATCACGTGACCTCATTGTCTACCTGATATCACTTCAAAAAAAGTTTCACTTGCATTTTTCAGGTCATTTCCAGTCAGACCTTCGTTTGTTACAATCGGTCAAGGTCCCAAGATCGAGCAGTTTCTAATAAATGTAGTCTAGTGGCTCCTTATTATATAGCTGGGGAATCGAACTCGTGTTGTTTTAGCCTGCCTAATGGTGAGCGAAAATTCACGACGCTCTAACCCGCTGGACCATACAATCCTACTGAATGGTATAGTCCAGCGGGTTAGAGCGTCGTGAGTTTTCGCTCACCATTAGGCAGGCTAAAACAACGCGAGTTCGATTAACCAGCTAGTCGCAGTGTTGTTATTCATTAAATATCACTTGTTCGTGGTTACAATAATATATATATATATATATATATATATATATATATATATATATATATATATATATATATGTCGTGCCAAATATGTAAAACTGGTCAGTTAGCAAGGACTCGTTTAAAATTTAGTCCTTTCTGACATTTTCTCTTATACGTTTTATCTGGAGTTTATCTGGAGAGAGTTCCGGGGGTCAACGCCCCCGCGGCCCGGTCTGTGACCAGGCCTCCTTAGGTCAGTGTCCCAGGATGCGACCCACACCAGTCGACTAACACCCAGGTACCCATTTTACTGATGGGGAACATAGACAACAGGTGGAAAGAAACACGTCCAATGTTTCTACTCTGGCTGGGAATCGAACCCAGGCCCTCGCCGTGTGAAGCGAGAGCGTGAACCACCAGGCCACCAGACGGGTGAGCGTGAGTAGGGCGAGCATGGGCAAGGTGAGGAACAGCCACTTCCTCTCCTCTCCTCCCCCACCCACAAACACGTGGAGAAGCTCACACTGGACGCAGAAATCACCGCAAAACTCACCTCTGGCTTGCTGAAACGACTGTGCTGAGCTGAACAACAACATACAAGTGACGCTGAACACGTGACTTGAGAAACAGCGTGGGACACTGTAGCGTGGAGTTACTGTAGCGTGGGGTCACTGTGACGCCACTTACAATTCTCGGAGAATTTCGGCAAATTTCGGCCTGGATCCTGCTTGTACCTGTGTCTGGATGCTCAAACGTGCAGACACGACATCAGGATAACTTGTTGAGAGACGGATGCTTCTTGTGTAGGGTGATGAAGTGAAGATGACTTCATACCTCTTCCTCTCTCTCCAGGCAAACACAACTGCTGCAAGCACCGCTGTCACCATTTATAACGGTGTTATTCTGGTAGCTGTAGCAAGCGGTGTGAATGATATACTTCTTCGGAGGCTTCTTACTTTATTGATAACTAGTGTTTAAAGATACATTTTTTTCATTAATGTTGATGTAAAAATTTATAATTTTGCACCAAAAGAATCTTAGAAAACTTTCCTAACCTTATTATAAAAAGAACAATTTATTTAGCCTAACCTAACTAAATATATTTTAGATTTGTTTACAATAATTTAATACTAAACAAACACAGTGAAATATATTTTTTTCGTTAGGTTCAGAATGATTTTGGCAAAATTACTGCATACACAAATTTTCCTTGTCCTATATGGCAAGATTAGCGTTGCTATTTAAGCTAAGATCGCAAGTTCTGCCTATTCGGCACGACATATATATATATATATATATATATATATATATATATATATATATATATATATATATATATATATATATATATATATATATGCAATAAGATCACAGTAAACAGGTGATTTCAGAATATGTAAAACAACCACTGTGAAAGAATAGAGAAATTTCAAGCGCTTTCGTGACTACTTACATTATCAGGGAACTATGAAAGTAAAGCATCAAAGGAAGGTATATAAGGGGTCTAGCCAACACCTCACTATCAGATCCCACAACAATGAAACACCTGACGCACGACTCATAAGAACGGGAACACTGCCGCAGGCCCGCCAGCCCAACTAGACAGGTCCTTCACACAACCCACCAACAAACTATTCTACTCAAGAAATAAGAAATTTTAAAAATTATTATTTGTCCAGTGTATTATTAAATTCTTCCCAAATTCTATTAATTATAAATGGATCTAATTTATATAAACCAAAGGAAATATTCATATTATTGTCAAAACTGCTTTTTATGAAACAAGATTCAATTATATTCCTGTCGACCATGAACTTGCTTGATACTACTTTCTCAACTTTTTGAAAATCAATAGGATGGTTAAAATCTCTTACATGAATAAACAGAGCATTGGAATCTTGTCCAATTCTAATGCTATATTTATGTTGTTTTAATCTTAGTTCGAGATTTTTACCAGTTTGACCGTAATAAACTTTATTGCAAATTTTACAAGGAATCTTATAGACACATCCATCAGCATTTTGGGGGGAATTCTTTATCAAAAGTTTTTTTTACTGTATCAAGATTTTTTAATACAACTTTAATATTAAAAGTCTTAAGAAGTGAAGGCATATCAACCAAGTTGTCATGGTAAGGGAGAACCAACATATTTTTAGTTGAATAAGGCTGGTTGTCCCTTTTTGGATTGTAAAAAGTATTTCTAGCAACTTTAAAAGATTTTTCAATTACATTTCTTGGGTATTTCAAATCATTACCTATTTCATAAATTTTGGATATTTCCTCATATATGAACTCTGGACTACAAATTCGTAAAGCTCTCAAAAACATTGATGAGAAAACAGACAATTTAACTCTATCTTGATGCGAAGAATAATAGTGGACATAAGAACAGTTATTCGTAGATTTTCTGTAAATTTTAAATTTGAATTCATTATTACCCTTAATAATTAAAATATCTAGAAAAGGCAATGAGTTATTTTCTTCAAACTCAACAGTAAAGTTTATAAAATTTGATAAGCTCTTTAATTTGCCAAGGAAATGGTGTATATCTACATTTTTGGGCATAAGACACAAAAAATCATCAACATATCTGAGCCATTTACCTCTATTAGGGAGGATTGCGTTAAGCAGCTTTGTTTCAAAAAATTCCATGTATTGGTTACTAAGAACAGGTGAAAGAGGATTTCCCATTGCCATACCAAACTTCTGAGTGTAAAACTTATCATTAAATACAAATTTTACATCAACAATGCAGAGTTTAATAAGTTTAATGATAGTAGGAACTGACAATGGTAAATCATAGTTAACGAGTTCTTCAGATAAGAAACTTAATAAATCATCAACAGGAACTTTCGTAAACAAGGAAGTAACATCAAAACTAACCATGTTAAAATCATTTAAGTCAGTCAAGGAGCTTAATTTATCAACTAAATCTACGTTGTTTTTAACATTAAAGTTAGAAATTTTGCCAACAATAGGGCTCAAAATATCAACAAGCCTTTTGGATAATTTATATGAAACTGACCCTATGGAGCTAATAATTGGTCTGACTGGATTCCCTGGTTTGTGTGTTTTTATTAGTCCATACATGTAAGGTAAAGATGGATTAGTGGAAGTAAATTGTTTGACTAATTCATCTTTGCCTTTCAGTAGAAGTTTTATTGTTTTATTGAAATTGCTGTTAACGGTTTGTAGGGGATTTTTTCTAAGTTTAGAATAGGTTTCAGTATCTAAGAGATTATTCTTTTTTTTTTGTAATCATTTTCTTTCATAAAAAAAATCCCCTATAAACCGTTAACAGCAATTTCAATAAAACAATAAAACTTCTACTGAAAGGCAAAGATGAATTAGTCAAACAATTTACTTCCACTAATCCATCTTTACCTTACATGTATGGACTAATAAAAACACACAAACCAGGGAATCCAGTCAGACCAATTATTAGCTCCATAGGGTCAGTTTCATATAAATTATCCAAATGGCTTTTTGATATTTTGAGCCCTATTGTTGGTAAAATTTCTAACTTTAATGTTAAAAATAACATAGATTTAGTTGATAAATTAAGCTCCTTGATTGACTTAAATGATTTTAACATGGTTAGTTTTGATGTTACTTCTTTGTTTACGAAAGTTCCTGTTGATGATTTATTAAGTTTCTTATCTGAAGAACTCGTTAACTATGATTTACCATTGCCAGTTCCTACTATCATTAAACTTATTAAACTCTGCATTGTTGATGTAAAATTTGTATTTAATGATAAGTTTTACACTCAGAAGTTTGGTATGGCAATGGGAAATCCTCTTTCACCTGTTCTTAGTAACCTATACATGGAATTTTTTGAAACAAAGCTGCTTAACGCAATCCTCCCTAATAGAGCTAAATGGTTCAGATATGTTGATGATTTTTGCGTTAAATATATGGGAAGAAAGAGTTGAGAAGAGATTTCCAAAGTCAGGGTTATTGAAGCTAATTTCTTGAGTAGCTTTAGAATAGATTGAGTATATACGTGTATAGGAAAGGTTGAACTAAGAAGGTCCTGCCAAATATGGGCCAGAAAACCTGTTTCAATGATATGTTCTTGTGCACTGACTGAAGATGTTGGTCCACAGAAAAAATGTCTCAAATTTCCTCTCTGTAAATGTATCTTCTTCACCATTTGTCAGCTCTGCGTAATTTGTCAGTACCTGACCAGCCGGGCTGTGGTTTGTACGTCAGGTTGCTTGAGGGCAGCAGTAACAGCCTGGTTAATCAGGCCTTGATCCACCATGAGGCCTGGTCACAGACCGGGCCGCGGGGGCGTTGACCCCCGGTACTCTCTCCAGGTAAACTCCAGGTAATAACCACTCTAAAATACCCCCCCTTCCCACGCCTCTTCCCCAGCGGAGGGCGGAAGCCAGAGAATGACAGGAATGCGGTCGGGTGGAGAGGAAACCCAGTCACACACAGAGAATGATAATTAAAAGGGTGAGAACCAGAAAGACGGAAATAAAAACTTTAACTAAAGTTATGACAAAAGGATACAAAGAAGCACAAGCAAGAAGGACACAACTAAGAGATCCGTGTGTTCCCGTGTTGTTTCTCCGTGTGCTCCCGTGTTTTCCCCCTGCGCCTCCATGTTGTTTCTCATTGCGGCCCTGTGTTGTTTCACCGTGCGTCCCCGTGTTGCTTCTCAGTGTGTCCCCGTGTAGTTTCCCCGTACGTCCCCGTGTTGTTTCTCATCGCGTCCCCGTGCTGTTTCTCAGTGCGTCCCCGTGTTTCCCTGTGTGTTCCCGTGCTGTTTCTCAATGCGTCCCAGTGTTTCCCCGTGTGTTCCCGTGTTTCCCAGTGCGTCCCCGTGTAGTTTCCCCGTGCGTCTCCGTGTAGTTTCCCCGTGCGTCTCCGTGTAGTTTCCCCGTGCGTCCCCGTGTAGTTTCCCCGTGCGTCTCCGTGTAGTTTCCCCGTGCGTCCCCGTGTAGTTTCCCCGTGCGTCCCCGTGTAGTTTCCCCGTGCGTCTCCGTGTAGTTTCCCCGTGCGTCCCCGTGTAGTTTCCCCGTGCGTCTCCGTGTAGTTTCCCCGTGCGTCCCCATGTAGTTTCCCCGTGCGTCTCCGTGTAGTTTCCCCGTGCGTCCCCGTGTAGTTTCCTATTCACTCACTTCTAGCACATTAATTATTAGTAAAATATTTAATAAAGCTACATTATTACCGAGATTATTATCAAGTAGACATAATGGTAAAAAAGTCACCACATCACATTAACACCAAAAAAATATTTCAATAAATTCGATCAGCTACAAAAAACTGAGGCGGTGTTGAGCGGACTGGGCAATTTACTGGGAATTTCTCGACGTGAAAAGCGGTGTTGGAATTTAATTAGAAGGGACAGGAAGGGCGGAGAGAATTATAGTGAGGGACTGTGTGGGTATAGTGTCAGTTGTGGGGTGATAGTGGCACTATAGTGGAGGGTGTGGGGTTATAGTGGCAGTTGTGGGGTGAGAATGCTACTACAGTGGAGGTTGTGTGGTTATAGTGCCAGTTGTGGGGTGAGAGTGGCACTACAGTGGAGGTTGTGGGGTTATAGTGGCAGTTGTGGGGTGAGAGTGGCACTACAGTGAAGGGTGTAGGGTTATAGTGGCAGTTGTGGGGTGAGAGTGGCACTACAGTGGAGGTTGTGGGGTTATAGTGTCAGTTGTGGGGTGAGAGTGGCACTACAGTGGAGGTTGTGGGGTTATAGTGCCAGTTTTGGGGTGAGAGTGGCACTACAGTGGAGGTTGTGGGGTTATAGTGCCAGTTGTGGGGTGAGAGTGGCACTACAGTGGATTTCGTGGGGTTATAGTGCCAGTTGAGGTGAGGGCGAAAGACTGGCACTACAGTGAAAGGTGTGGGGTTATAGTGCCAGTTATGAGGTGAGAGAGAGTGGCGCTACAGTTGTAGTGCCAGTTGAGGCGTTAGAGTGGAAGGTGTGGGGTTATGGCAAGAAACTTTGGGATTATAGTGAGAGATTGTGAGGTTATATTGCAAGTTGTGAGGTGAGAACGAGAGATTGTGGAGTTATAGTGAGAGACTCTGGGTTTATGATGAGTGTGGGAGATTATAGTGGAGATTGAGAGGTTATAGTGGAATTTGTGGGGTTACAGCAATGGGCCCAACACTGACCCCTGTGGAACACCACTTGAGACGTGCCCCGATTTGTCAATTACCCCTCTACCCAGGAAAAAATTTCTCCTCTTATTCCGTGTGCTCTAAGTTTCCTTAATAGCCTTTGATGTGGAACTCAATCGAAAGCCTTACTGAAGTCCATATACACTATCATATTCATTACCATGATCTGCCTCTTCAAATACCATAATGAAAAAAGTTAGAAAATTCGTAAGGCAGGAACGCCCTTTTATAAAACCGTGTTGAGATTCATTAATCATTTTATGCTTTCAAGATGGCTACGAATTGCCTAGGTAATTATTGATTCCATAAATTTTCGCACTATGGAGGTAAGGCTTATTGGTCTATATTTCGAAGCTAAGGACCTGTCTCCTGCTTCGTAACTAGGTATTACATTTGCCTTTTTCCACTTGCCTGGCATTATGGCAGTTTGTAGTGATATGTTGAAAAGATTAGCCAAAGGTTTGCTAAATTCCACTTTACATTCCTTTAAAGCCCTTGCAAACAGTTCATCAGAGCCTGGGGATTTGTTGGGTTTTAATTTCTCTGTTTGTCTGAGGACCATGTCACTAGTTACTGCAATGGTGCGTAGTTTATTATCGTCCTGTTGTACATAAATTATTATTTCTGGAATCTCGGTAGTATCTTTCTGAGTAAAAACTGAAAGGAATTAAGTGTTGAAAATTTCACACATTTCCTTATCACTGTCAGTGATATGATCTGAGTTACTTTAAAGTGGGCCTATCTTGTCTCTAGTCCTACTTCTGTATACCTGAAAGAACTCTTTTGTGTTAGTCTTCGATTCCCTTGCGATTCTAGCCTCATAATCCCTTTTTGCTTTTCTTTTTCCCTTTTTTATTTCTCTCTTTAACTGAATAAATTGATTTCTTAACTGTCCATTCCCTCTTTTTATACGCCTATATGCCTCTCTTTTGACAAATGAAATGCTTTAATCTATTTTTTATCCATATTGGATTATTTTCATTAGATCTAATTTCCCTACTCAGAACATAAGTTGTCTGGGCAGCTAGAACTATCACCACCTACCTGACCCATACTCAGGTCATTGCAATTTAGCCCACCCAAGTAATTTCTCAGTCTAATGAAATCGGCCAAGCAGAAGTCTGGGACAGAGACTTGATCACAGGTATTTTTATAATTCCATGATATACTGAAACTAAGTGATTTGAGATCGCTTTCCCCAAGCTCATCATTATCCTCTAGATTATTAATTAGTGATTTATTGTTGGCAAGAACCAAGTCAAGCAGGTTGTTTCCTCTAGTTGGTTCCGTCACAAACTGTTTTAAAAAGCAATCCTGAACCATTTCAAGAAAGTCACTAGACTCAAGATTTCCTGTCACATTGTTCCAATCAATTTATCTAATGTAAAAATCTCCCATTAACACATCTCCCATTAACACATTTTCATATTTAGACACTTATCAATTTCGTCCCATAACAGCTTACTGCACTCCCTATCAAGGTTTGGGGGCCTATAAATCACACCCAAAATTAATTTGTCACGACCCTCAAGAAACTGTAGCCAAACAGTTTCTGTGACCAATGTTTCTAATCTATATCTTGTCTAACACAATTTAAATTATCTCTGACGTACATCGCCACTCCACCACCCTTCCTGTTGACCCTATTATTGTGGAATAGTTTATAACCCTGTATGTTGTATTCAGAAGGCATTTCTCTATCTTTCAGTTGAACCAGGTCTCCATTATAGCAATAATGTCTATATTACATGCACTTGCAAGTAATCTTAGCTCATTTAAGATACTTAGACTCCTATTTTTAGTATAGTAAACCTTAAGGAAGCTAGTCACTCTCTGCCCTCTACTGTCTCTCTTTGTTTGTTGATCAATTGATTTGCCTTTACTAGCAACTTTATTTTGAATATTGTCTTTTAAACATATCCCTGAGGTATCCCGGTAATATCTGCTATTTTCACCCTAGTACTGCAGCATGATTGTTTCCCACACACACACCCATACTTCTATAATCTATCAGTTTAAAGTCCTAGACAAGTCAGCAATGGCCCCCCTCAATCAAGCTGGCTAATGCAACCACTCCAGCCCCAGAGAGATGTACCCCACCCGTTGCGTACATATCATGTTTGCCATAGAATTTGTCCCAGTTATCAATGAATGGGATTGCAAGTTTGCTGCAGTACCTGTCTAGCCAGCAATTTATACCAATTGCCCTAGACATTGATTCATTGCCCACTCCCCTTCAAGACAAGATGCTATATATGATTAGGACCCCTCCCTTAGACCTGACTACTTCTATGGCGGACTTGTATTTATCCAGCGGCTCCTGTCTCCTGCCCTTCCCGATGTCATTTCCACCAGCACTAAGATAATGAGCTTGTTCCCGTTACCTGACATAATTTTATCCAACCTGTTGGCTATGTCACCATCACCAGCTCCTGGGAAACACACATTCTGTCTCACCTTCCGATCTCTGTTACAAAAGGCATGGTCCATATATCTTACCTGGGAGTCTCCTACAACCAGAATGCTCTTACCTCGAATAGCAGGGGAGTCAGTGGTATCTTTAGCCTCACTGACCACTGAAATACACTGGTCCTGGAAAACAGAGAATCGATTTCCTACCTTCAAATCTTCTCTGTTAGCCTTCCGTATCTTGATGCTTCTTCCTGAATTTTGAACCACTTGCCATTTAAAGCGGTTGCCACTCTCCAACTCACTGCTGGTAACCTTTTCCTCCTTACCAGATCTAACCATCTCACACTCACTTCCAAACTCATCTAGGCGAAGGTTCAACCTCCTATTTTCCTCCTAAAGTAGAACCTCCATTTTAACCTGATATTGTAAAACACTACAGTAAGCCATGGTGCTCAATAACACCCCAGGCTTTGATATCATAAATCTTAACACTAACAGTCATCGAGTAACACTGGGTGATGATTATTACAGAAATTTTATAAAAATCAAAGCTGAATAATAGAAAGGTGCAGAAGAAAAAAACATATTAATGAATTTTATACTAACTGTCCAAGTGCCAGAAATAAAATTGATGAATTACATTTGGTAGCATGTGCTGGGAACTGTGATATTATTTCAATAACTGAAACATGATATAAAAAAAGAGTCGGGATATGATTGCTAAGTGCCGTATTCAAGGGTTTATGTTGTTCCTTTTAGACTGATATAACGGGAAAGGAGGTGGAGTTGCATTGTATGTACGAGAAATTATAAATTGTTGCATTTATATATGGAGGTCCTAGAATCCAGACAGATCTTCAATAACATCCTTACTTTATTTACATAGGTGTGGTTTGTTGTTGATATTTTAGTCAATGTACCCAAAAATCTAGATATACGCGACATCCTCAACACCAACAACACACTGGAACCTCTTACAAGTAAGACAATGTCAAATGATAATTGGTTGTCCTCCTCTAGTGTACTTACACTAGAGGAGGACAACCAATTACCATTTTTTGACATTCTCCTACTAGTAGGTAGGTAAACCTACGTTCAAGAACGATCTTCTACATTTCTTCTCTCACCATGACACCAGAACTAAAACAGGGTGGTTATAGGCATCTTTCTGAGAGGGGAAACAGCCAGATATCTGGACATCAGGATAAGTGAACACAATTCTTGCAGAAATGATAATAAAAACGCGTGGGTTCAACATAGTGACAGTGTTGGACACCACATGAAATTCAGCGAGGCCAAACTAGTGACTAAAGAAGATGATTTAAGCTGCCCTAATTACTGTCAGTAACACTGTCCATCAAAAATCCGGTAGTTACACTATCTCCAAATTGGTAATCAATTTCATGAGATATTGTACAGACATTTGGCCACAAAAGAGGGAATCAAACACCACTAAGAATTGATATCAGTCATAGTTATCTTTGTAAGATATCGTCGAAATTCCCAAAAGCTGCAAGTTAATCTCACCATAACAAGGAGACGGAGTCCAACTCGCACAAACATATTTAGAATTTTTATATGTAATAGATTAAGCATTCTTAAGGTATTTGATTTTGAATATTTTCCAACAAACATGATCAAGTAGCATCCTGGACGACTGGATTTTATCCATCTTAAACAAATATGAAGACTGAGATGAGTATGTCAGGCTCTTAAGCTGGAGCTCAGGCTACTCAAGCACAGTTACCAGACAAGCACAGTTACCAGACAAGCACAGTTACCAGACAAGCACAGTTACCAGACAAGCACAGTTACCAGACAAGCACAGTTACCAGACAAACACAGTTACCAGACACACACAGTTACCAGACACACACAGTTAAAAGGCACACACAGCTACCCGACAAACATAGCTACGAGAGTCGCCAGGTGAACACAGCTACCAAACACAGTTACCAGTTGTTATGTTAATAAAATGATGGCGCCTAGGAGTTAAAAACGTTGTCTAAGGGCATATAAAATATTAAAAAAAAAAATACCACACGGGGGCATCACTTGTAACTTCACAGAAAGTGCTAAAGTGATGGATAGATAAATGGATAGATAAACTCACCTTTATAAAAACATACATCTAACTATAACATTATAAATACACAAAATCTGCCTTCACATTTCACAAAAACTCACCAGTACACTTCCAGTAGTTATTTAACGACAGGCAATATGAAAACTCTGGGTATCCATGACCCCTCCTTCCTTCTGCCGGGCTTCAGTCTGCAGGCAGAAAAAAAACAATTATATCTGTGCCCTTTACATCTTAAACAGGTCCTACATAATTACCAGGGCCATTGTAGCACCATATGAATGTAGAGTCATAATCATACAACCTAAACAATGCATTAACAACACTACTTGCATAACTGCATGACACACCGTCCCACACAGTCGTCTCGTCACTGTCAGACTAGTCTCACACTCCACACACAGTCGTCTCGTCACTGTCAGGCTAGTCACACACTCCACACACAGTCGTCTCGTCACTGTCAGGCTAGTCACACACTCCACACACAGTCGTCTCGTCACTGTCAGGCTAGTCACACACTCCACACACAGTCGTCTCGTCACTGTCAGACTAGTCTCACACTCCACACACAGTCGTCTCGTCACTGTCAGACTAGTCTCACACTCCACACACAGTCGTCTCGTCACTGTCAGGCTAGTCACACACTCCACACACAGTCGTCTCGTCACTGTCAGGCTAGTCACACACTCCACACACAGTCGTCTCGTCACTGTCAGGCTAGTCACACACTCCACACACAGTCGTCTCGTCACTGTCAGACTAGTCTCACACTCCACACACAGTCGTCTCGTCACTGTCAGACTAGTCTCACACTCCACACACAGTCGTCTCGTCACTGTCAGGCTAGTCACACACTCCACACACAGTCGTCTCGTCACTGTCAGGCTAGTCACACACTCCACACACAGTCGTCTCGTCACTGTCAGGCTAGTCACACACTCCACACACAGTCGTCTCGTCACTGTGAGACTAGTCTCACACTCCACACACAGTCGTCTCGTCACTGTCAGACTAGTCTCACACTCCACACACAGTCGTCTCGTCACTGTCAGACTAGTCTCACACTCCACACACAGTCGTCTCGTCACTGTCAGACTAGTCTCACACTCCACACACAGTCGTCTCGTCACTGTCAGGCTAGTCACACACTCCACACACAGTCGTCTCGTCACTGTCAGACTAGTCTCACACTCCACACACAGTCGTCTCGTCACTGTCAGACTAGTCTCACACTCCACACACAGTCGTCTCGTCACTGTCAGGCTAGTCACACACTCCACACACAGTCGTCTCGTCACTGTCAGGCTAGTCACACACTCCACACACAGTCGTCTCGTCACTGTCAGGCTAGTCACACACTCCACACACAGTCGTCTCGTCACTGTGAGACTAGTCTCACACTCCACACACAGTCGTCTCGCCACTGTCATACTAGTCTCACACTCCACACACAGTCGTCTCGCCACTGTCATACTAGTCTCACACTCCACACAGTCGTCTCGCCACTGTCATACTAGTCTCACACTCCACACAGTCGTCTCGCCACTGTCATACTAGTCTCACACTCCACACAGTCGTCTCGCCACTGTCATACTAGTCTCACACTCCACACACAGACGTCTCGCCACTGTCATACTAGTCTCACACTCCACACAGTCGTCTCGCCACTGTCATACTAGTCTCACACTCCACACACAGACGTCTCGCCACTGTCATACTAGTCTCACACTCCACACAGTCGTCTCGCCACTGTCATACTAGTCTCACACTCCACACAGTCGTCTCGCCACTGTCATACTAGTCTCACACTCCACACAGTCGTCTCGCCACTGTCATACTAGTCTCACACTCCACACACAGACGTCTCGCCACTGTCATACTAGTCTCACACTCCACACAGTCGTCTCGCCACTGTCATACTAGTCTCACACTCCACACACAGACGTCTCGCCACTGTCATACTAGTCTCACACTCCACACAGTCGTCTCGCCACTGTCATACTAGTCTCACACTCCACACAGTCGTCTCGCCACTGTCATACTAGTCTCACACTCCACACACAGACGTCTCGCCACTGTCATACTAGTCTCACACTCCACACACAGACGTCTCGTCACTGTCATACTAGTCTGACACTCCACACACAGACGTCTCGTCACTGTCATACTAGTCTGACACTCCACACAGTCGTCTCGCCACTGTCATACTAGTCTCACACTCCACACACAGACGTCTCGCCACTGTCATACTAGTCTCACACTCCACACACAGACGTCTCGTCACTGTCATACTAGTCTGACACTCCACACAGTCGTCTCGCCACTGTCAGACTGTCACACACTCCCCACACAGCTCTATCATCTCAGTCACCATACAATACATGTCCACACACGTTCAGTCAACTTTCACTCACATTATTTATTAAACACTTTACATTTTACATATTACAAAAATGTAGTACAGTGTATAATACCAGACAATCACTGCTACCAGACAAACACAACTACCAGACAAACACAGTTGCCAGAGAAACACAACTACTAGACAAACACAGTTGCTAGAGAAACACAACTACCAGAAAAACACAGTTGCCAGAGAAACACAACTACTAGACAAACACAGTTGCTAGAGAAACACAACTACCAGAAAAACACAGTTGCCAGAGAAACACAACTACTAGACAAACACAGTTGCCAGAGAAACACAACTACCAGAAAAACACAGTTGCCAGAGAAACACAACTACCAGAAAAACACAGTTGCTAGAGAAACACAACTACCAGAAAAACACAGTTGCCAGAGAAACACAACTACCAGAAAAACACAGTTGCCAGAGAAACACAACTACCAGACAAACACAGTTGCTAGAGAAACACAGCTACCAGACAAACACAGTTGCCAGAGAAACACAACTACCAGACAAACACAGTTGCCAGAGAAACACAACTACCAGACAAACACAGTTGCCAAAGAAACACAACTACCAGACAAACACAGTTGCCAGAGAAACACAACTACCAGAAAAACACAGTTGCTAGAGAAACACAACTACCAGACAAACACAGTTGCCAGAGAAACACAACTACCAGACAAACACAGTTGCCAGAGAAACACAACTACCAGACAAACACAGTTGCCAGAGAAACACAACTACCAGACAAACACAGTTGCCAGAGAAACACAGCTACCAGACAAACACAGTTGCCAGAGAAACACAACTACCAGACAAACACAGTTGCCAGAGAAACACAACTACCAGAAAAACACAGTTGCTAGAGAAACACAACTACCAGACAAACACAGTTGCCAGAGAAACACAACTACCAGACAAACACAGTTGCCAGAGAAACACAACTACCAGACAAACACAGTTGCCAGAGAAACACAACTACCAGACAAACACAGTTGCCAGAGAAACACAGCTACCAGACAAACACAGTTGCCAGAGAAACACAACTACCAGACAAACACAGTTGCCAGAGAAACACAACTACCAGACAAACACAGTTGCCAGAGAAACACAACTACCAGACAAACACAGTTGCCAGAGAAACACAACTACCAGACAAACACAGTTGCTAGAGAAACACAGCTACCAGACAAACACAGTTGCCAGAGAAACACAACTACCAGACAAACACAGTTGCCAGAGAAACACAACTACCAGACAAACACAGTTGCCAGAGAAACACAGCTACCAGACAAACACAGTTGCCAGAGAAACACAACTACCAGACAAACACAGTTGCCAGAGAAACACAGCTACCAGACAAACAAAGTTGCCAGAGAAACACAGTTACCAGACAAACACAGTTACCAGACAAACACAACTACCAGACAAACACCGTTGCCAGAGAAACACAGTTACCAGACAAACACAACTACCAGACAAACACCGTTGCCAGAGAAACACAGCTACCAGACAAACACAGTTACCAGACAAACACAGTTACCAGACAAACACAACTACCAGACAAACACAGTTGCCAGAGAAACACAGCTACCAGACAAACACAGTTACCAGACAAACACAACTACCAGACAAACACAGTTGCCAGAGAAACACAATTACCAGACAAACACAACTACCAGACAAACACAGTTGCCAGAGAAACACAGTTACCAGACAAACACAACTAACAGACAAACACAGATGCCAGAGAAACACAGCTACCAAACAATCACAGTTGCCATAGAAACACAGCTAACAGACAAACACAGTCACCAGAGAAACACAACTGCCAGACAAAAACAGTTACCAGACAAACACAACTACCAGACAAACACAGTTACCAGACAAAGACAGTTACCAGACAAACACAGTTACCAGAGAAACACAGCTGCCAGACAAACACAACTACCAGACAAACACAGTTGCCAAAGAAACACAGCTACCAGACAAACACAGTTACCAGACAAACACAACTGCCAGACAAACACAGTTGCCAGAGAAACACAGCTACCAGATAAACACAACTACCAGACAACCACAGTTACCAGACAAACAGAACTACCGGACAAACACAGTTGCCAAGCAAACACAACTACCAGACAAGCACAGTTACCAGACAAACACAACAACCAGACAAACACAGTTGCCAAAGAAACACAGCTACCAGAGAAACACAGTTGCCAGAGAAACACAGTTACCAGACAAACACAGTTACCAGACAAACACAACTACCAGACAAACACAGTTACCAGACATACACAACAACCAGACAAACACAGCTACCAGACAAACACAACTACCAGACAAAGACAGTTACCAGACAAATACAACTACCAGACAAACACAATTACCAGACAAAAACAACTACCAGACAAACACAGTTACCAGACAAACACAGTTACCAGACAAACACAACTACCAGACAAACACAGCTACCAGACAAACACAACTACCAGACAAACACAGCTACCAGACAAACACTGCTACCAGACAAATACAACTACCAGACAAACCCAACTACCAGACAAACACAGTTACCAGACATACACAACTAACAGACAAACACAGTTACCAGACATACACAACTACCAGACAAACACAACTACCAGACAAACACAACTACCAGACAAACACAGCTGCCAGTCAAACACGACTACCAGACAAACACAGCTGCCAGACAAACACGACTACCAGACAAACACAGGTACCAGACAAACACAACTACCAGACAAACACAACTACCAGACAAACACAGCTACCAGACAAACACAGCTCCCAGACAAACACAGTTACCAGCCAAACATAGCTACCAGACAAAAACAGCTACCAGACAAACACAGTTACCAGACAAACACAGTTACCAGACAAACACAACTGCCAGACAAACACAGCTACCAGACAAACACAGCTACCAGACAAACACAGTTACCAGACAAACACAACTACCAGACAACCACACCTACCAGACAAACACAACTACCAGACAAACACAACTACCAGACAAACACAACTACCAGACAAACACAACTACCAGACAAACACAACTACCAGACAAACACAGCTACCAGACAAACACATCTACCAAACAAATACAACTACCAGACAAACCCAACTACCAGACAAACACAGTTACCAGACTAACACAACTACCAGACAAACACAGTTACCAGACAAACACAACTACCAGACAAACACAGCTACCTGACAAACACAGCTACAAGACAAACACAGTTACCAGACAAACACAACTACCAGACAAACACATCAGACAAACACAACTACCAGCCAAACACAGTTACCAGACAAGCACAGTTACCAGACAAGCACAGTTACCAGACAAGCACAGTTACCAGACAAACACAGTTACCAGACAAGCACAGTTACCAGACAAGCACAGTTACCAGACAAGCACAGTTACCAGACAAACACAGCTACAAGACAAACATAGCTACGAGACAAAAACAGTTTCCAGACAAACACAACTACCAGACAAACACAGCTACCAGACAAACACAGCTACAAGACAAACACAGTTACCAGACATACACAACTACCAGACAAACACAACTACCAGACAAGGACAGTTACCAGACAAGCACAGTTACCAGACAAACACAACTACCAGACAAACACAACTACCAGACAAGCACAGTTACCAGACAAGCACAGTTACTAGACAAGCACAGTTACCAGACAAACACAGTTACCAGACAAACACAGTTACCAGACAAACACAGTTACCAGATAAACACAGCTACCAGACAAACACAGCTACCAGACACACACAACTACCAGACAAACACAACTACCAGACAAACACAGCTACCAGACAAACACAACTACCAGACAAACACAGCTACCAGACAAACCCTACTACCAGACAAACCCTACTACCAGACAAACCCTACTACCAGACAAACCCTACTACCAGACAAACACAGCTACCAAACAAACACAGCTACCAGACAAACACAACTACCAGACAAACACAGCTACCAGACAAACACAGCTACCAGACAAACACAACTACCAGACAAACACAGCTACCAGACAAACCCTACTACTAGACAAACACAGCTACCAGACAAACACAGCTACCAGACAAACACAGTTACCAGACAAACACAACTACCAGACAAACCCTACTACTAGACAAACACAGCTACCAGACAAACACAGCTACCAGACAAACACAGTTACCAGACAAACACAACTACCAGACAAACACAGCTACCAGACAAACCCTACTACTAGACAAACAGAGCTACCAGACAAACACAACTACCAGACAAACACAGCTACCAGACAAACACAACTACCAGACAAACACAACTACCAGACAAACACAGCTACCAGAAAAACACAGCTACCAGACAAACACAGCTACCAGACAAACACAACTACCAGACAAACACAACTACCAGACAAACACAACTACCAGACAAACACAGCTACCAGACAAACACAGCTACCAGACAAACACAACTACCAGACAAACACAACTACCAGACAAACACAGCTACCAGACAAACACAGCTACCAGACAAACACAACTACCAGACAAACACAGCTACCAGACAAACCCTACTACTAGACAAACACAGCTACCAGACAAACACAGCTACCAGACAAACACAGCTACCAGACAAACACAGTTACCAGACAAACACAACTACCAGACAAACACAGCTACCAGACAAACCCTACTACTAGACAAACACAGCTACCAGACAAACACAACTACCAGACAAACACAGCTACCAGACAAACACAGCTACCAGACAAACACAGCTACCAGACAAACACAACTACCAGACAAACACAGCTACCAGACAAACACAGCTACCAGACAAACACAGCTACCAGACAAACACAGCTACCAGACAAACACAACTACCAGACAAACACAGCTACCAGACAAACACAGCTACCAGACAAACACAGCTACCAGACAAACACAGCTACCAGACAAACACAGCTACCAGACAAACACAACTACCAGACAAACACAACTACCAGACAAACACAACTACCAGACAAACACAGCTACCAGACAAACACAGCTACCAGACAAACACAACTACCAGACAAACACAACTACCAGACAAACACAGCTACCAGACAAACACAGCTACCAGACAAACACAACTACCAGACAAACACAGCTACCAGACAAACCCTACTACTAGACAAACACAGCTACCAGACAAACACAGCTACCAGACAAACACAGCTACCAGACAAACACAGTTACCAGACAAACACAACTACCAGACAAACACAGCTACCAGACAAACCCTACTACTAGACAAACACAGCTACCAGACAAACACAACTACCAGACAAACACAGCTACCAGACAAACACAACTACCAGACAAACACAGCTACCAGACAAACACAACTACCAGACAAACACAGCTACCAGACAAACCCTACTACTAGACAAACACAGCTACCAGACAAACACAGCTACCAGACAAACACAGCTACCAGACAAACACAGTTACCAGACAAACACAACTACCAGACAAACACAGCTACCAGACAAACCCTACTACTAGACAAACACAGCTACCAGACAAACACAACTACCAGACAAACACAGCTACCAGACAAACACAACTACCAGACAAACACAGCTACCAGACAAACACAGCTACCAGACAAACACAGCTACCAGACAAACACAGCTACCAGACAAACACAGCTACCAGACAAACACAACTACCAGACAAACACAGCTACCAAACAAACACAACTACCAGACAAACACAACTACCAGACAAACACAGCTACCAGACAAACACAGCTACCAGACAAACACAACTACCAGACAAACACAACTACCAGACAAACACAGCTACCAGACAAACACAACTACCAGACAAACACAGCTACCAGACAAACACAGCTACCAGACAAACACAACTACCAGACAAACACAGCTACCAGATAAACACAGTTACCAGGCGAAGCGAGAATCATAAAAATCAATGGTTTTCAAGTGGAATTTCTGTCGGCTGTTGAGTGCAAACTAAATATTCGATCATTGTAAAGGTCACAGCTACGTATTTTTCAGTAGGTGAATGGAGGTGCTCCATCATCTAATTTTGAAAATATTTAAAGACAAAAATATGAGAAAAGAATTCAATTTTTTATGAGTAATTAATAAATATTTCCTAAACGGCTTCACAGAAATAATATATGACTGCACATGATAGTCTCTTTACACGACTATCCGATAAAATACTTAAACATCAAATTTTTTTTAATTTGGTATAGAAAAGGATGTGAAGTTGGAAAATATTTTGACATTCATTGGAGCAGTTGATGAATGTGGCACAAGTGCGACAACCTTTCTCAGTCCAAACTGGAAGTTAAGCGAAGTAGTTGTGAAAAATGTCTGTACCAAGATATGGTTGTGCTGCTGTGACTGACAGGTAATGTTGAGAACGGTTGATGGACTGATTACATTATGTTTGCTACTCTAATTATTGCCTCTTTATTTCACTGAGAAAGCCTACCGTGTAGGAGAAACGTTTATGATTCCAAATTGTTGTATGTGTCTTTTGCTTATCAACTTGATGGTTGTTTAACATATTTATAGATGGAGCTGTGAAATATGTAAATGCTATTGTGGTGATGAGAGAGCTGGGATTACATTATGGGGAGTCAAATACAAAATGGGAATTGACACGGTTACTTTTTTTTGCTGATGATGCTGTGCTTTTGAAAGATTCTAAAGAAAAGTTGGGAAAGTTAGTGGACGAGTTTGATTCTTACACCTCCACCCACCCACTTACCTATAACTTACACCTCCACCCACCCACTTACCTATAACTTACATCTCTACCCACCCACTTACCTATAACTTACATCTCTACCCACCCACTTACCTATAACTTACACCTCCACCCACCCACTTGTATCTTACAACTCCACCTACCTTCTCTGATATGTAATATAACCGAATCATAGACAATACACTCGAATGACAACATAATAGAAGTACAGTCATGTATGTACAGGGTATTTGACTAAAATGTGATCAGTTATGACGATGTCTTCACAAAATTCAACTTCAGTAACAAAAACATACACTGGGATCAAGTCCACCATGTGCTAAATGAAACAAACTGGGAAGATATCCTAAGCAACACGGATTCAAACATTTGCCTAGAAAAAAATAACTGTGTCGCTTGAGGTCTGCTCAAGGCACATTCCGTTAAGAAAAAGAACGAAAAATGTACACTAGAAAGAAGAATCACAGAGCTGCTGAGAGAGGTCAGTATATCTGAAATACGAAGGGAGGCACTGGTCAGAGAAATAGCAAATATCGAACTTAAGCTTAAAGAATCTTACAGGAAACAAGAATCTGAGAAAGAACTAAAAGCCATCACTGAAATTGAAATAAACCCGAAATACTTCTCTTATGCCAAAGCTAAGGCGAAAACATCATCTATTACTGGACCCCTGTTTAAATGAGATGAGACCTACACAGATGACAGCAAAGAAATGAGTAAGATACTTAAGTCCCAATATGACTTAGTGTTGAGTGAGCCGCTACCAGACACAGGGTCGACAATCTAAGTGATTTTTTTATGCGTGACTCAAAATCTGGTAACTTCAAAAATCTCTGATATTATCCTAACACCACAAGACTGAAAAAGCAATTAATGACATGCCCATGTACTCTGCCGCAGACTCGGTTCTAAGAAGTAAGATCGCCAACCACCTAGATACCCATCAGTTACACAACCCAGGGCAACACGGGTTTAGAGCAGGTCGCTCCTGCCTGTTCCAGCTACTGGACCACTATGACAAGGTCCTGGATGCTGTAGAGGATAAACAAAATACAGATGTAGCATACACAGACTTTGCAAAAGCCTTCCACAAGTGTGACCATGGTTTAACAGTGCACAAAATGCGTGACAAAGGAACAACAGGAAAAGTTGGTAGATGGATCTATAACTTCCTAACAAATAGAACACAAAATGTAATAGTAAACAGAGTAAAGTATTAGGAGGCTACATTGAAAAGCTCTGTTCCATCCTGTTCCTCATCTTCATTTCTGACAGAGATGTAAGCCATAGCTCCGTGTCATCCTGTGCAGATGACACTCGAAGTACCATGACAGTGACCTCCGTCGAAGACACTGCAAGACTCCAAGAGAACATCAACTAAATCTTTAAATGGGCCGCAGAAACAAAATGAAGTTTAATGAGGAGAAATTTCAACACCTCAGATATGGAAAACTTGAGGAAATTAAAACTTTATCAGAGTATAAAACAAATTCTAACCATACAATAGAGAGAAAAACTAATGTGAAAGATCTGGGAATGATAGTATCAGAGGATTTCACCTTCCAGGACCACAACAATGCATCTACCTCATCTGCAAGAAAAATGATTGGACGGATAATAAGAACCTTCAGAACTAGGGACACAAAGCCTATGATGATTATCTTCAAATCGCTTCTTTCTAGGCTGGAATATCACTGTTCATTAACTGCTCCCTTCAAGACAGGCGAATTTGCTGACCTGGAGAATGTACAGAGAAGTTTCACGGCACACATAAGTACAATAAAGCACCTAAATTACTGGGAACGGTTGAAGTCCCTCGAGTTGTATTCCCTGGAACGATGCGAGAAAGATACGTAATTACAATATACTCTTGGAAAATCCTAGAGTGATTAGTACCAAACTTGCACATGAAAATCACTCCCTAGGAAAGGAAAGGACTCGGCAGGAGATGCAACATTCCTTCACTGAGAAGCAAGGGGGCCACGGGTACACTAAGAGACAACACAGTAAGTGTCAGGGCCCCAAGACTGTTCAGCTGCCTTCCAGCATACGTAAGGGGGATTACAAACAGACCCCTGACTGTCTTCAAGAAGGCACTGGAAAGGCACCTTAAGTCCTTACCTGGTCAGCCGGGCTGTGGTTCGTACGTCAGTTTACGTGCGGCCAGCGGTAACAGCCTGGTAGATCAGATCCTGATCCACCATGAGGCCTGGTCTCAAACTGGGTCGCGGGGGCGTTGACCCCCGAAACACACTCCAGGTAAACTCCAGGTAAACCTTCTTACGTGAATATTACACCTGCACCCACCCACTCACCTGTATCTTACTCCTCCACTCACTTGTATCTTACCCCACCCACCCACTCAACTGTATCTTACACCTACACCCACCCACTCACCTGTATCTTACACCTACACCCACCCACTCACCTGTATCTTACACCTACACCCACCCACTCACCTGTATCTTACATCTACACCCACCCACTCACCTGTATCTTACATCTACACCCACCCACTCACCTGTATCTTACATCTACACTCACCCACTCACCTGTACCTTACATCTACACCCACCCACTCACCTGTATCTTACATCTACACCCACCCACTCACCTGTATCTTACACCTACACCCACCCACTCACCTGTATCTTACACCTACACCCACCCACTCACCTGTATCTTACATCTACACCCACCCACTCACCTGTATCTTACACCTACACCCACCCACTCACCTGTATCTTACACCTTCACCCACCCACTCACCTGTATCTTACAACTTCACCCACCCACTCACCTGTATCTTGCACCTACACCCACCCACACACCTGTATCTTACACCTTCACCCACCCACTCACCTGTATCTTACACCTTCACCCACCCACTCACCTGTATCTTACACCTTCACTCACCCACTCACCTGTATCTTACACCTTCACCCACCCACTCACCTGTATCTTACACCTTCACCCACCCACTCACCTGTATCTTACACCTTCACCCACCCACTCACCTGTATCTTACACCTTCACCCACCCACTCACCTGTATCTTACGCCTTCACCCACCCACTCACCTGTATCTTACACCTTCACCCACCCACTCACCTATATCTTACACCTTCACCCACCCACTCACCTGTATCTTACACCTACACCCACCCACTCACCTGTATCTTACACCTACACCCACCCACTCACCTGTATCTTACACCTACACCCACCCACTCACCTGTATCTTACACCTACACCCACCCACTCACCTGTATCTTACACCTACACCCACCCACTCACCTGTATCTTACATCTACACCCACCCACTCACCTGTATCTTACACCTACACCCACCCACTCTCCTGTATCTTACACCTTCACCCACCTACTCACCTGTATCTTACACCTTCACCCACCCACTCACCTGTATCTTACACCTACACCCACCCACTCACCTGTATCTTACACCTACACCTACCCACTCACCTGTATCTTACACCTGCACCCACCCACTCATCTGTATCTTACACCTACACCCACCCACTCACCTGTATCTTACATCTACACCCACCCACTCACCTGTATCTTACACCTACACCCACCCACTCACCTGTATCTTACATCTACACTCACCCACTCACCTGTACCTTACATCTACACCCACTCACCTGTACCTTACACCTACACCCACCCACTCACCTGTATCTTACATCTACACCCACCCACTCACCTGTATCTTACACCTACACCCACCCACTCATCTGTATCTTACACCTACACCCACCCACTCGGATATATCTCACTCGCCGGAGGTGACCGATATAGGCAGTGGGTTTATTTAGGTTAAATATATAATGTGAGTGGGTGGAAGTGTAAGATATATGTGAGTGGGTGTGGAAATATAACATATATTTGAGTGAGTGGGCGTATGAGTCATATAAGCGAATGGGAAGAGTGGGCGTGTAAGATAGAGGTAAGTAGGTGGGTAGAAGTGCCAGTTATAGGTGAGTAGATGGATGGAGGTGCATGATTATGGGTGAATGGGTGGACAGAGGTAAGTGGGTGAATGCCGGGTGGCACTACTGATCCCAATGGCACTATCTATCGCTCCTACCTGAATCCATCACAACTAGCCTCAGTTTATACTAAATATAATAAAAGCGCTTTATCAAACGCTCTCGCTACACATCCCGTTTTTTTTAATTTCTTCAACCTCATTTTTATTTCGAATTTTAAAAGAGCATTTTTTTATATTTTCATTGAAAATATTACGACATTTTCTACGCACGATGATTAATTTTCTGAGTTATTTGGTTCGTTATTCGCAGTGGCAGAGAAAACTTAATGTTGTTTTATACAGTAATTACGAATGTTATTTATGGGAGAGTTGAATGTTATTCATGGGGGAGTTGAATGTTATTCATGGGGGAGTTGAATGTTATTCATGGGGAGTTGAGTGTTATTCATGGGGGAGTTGAATGTTATTCATGGGGAGTTGAGTGTTATTCATGGGGGAGTTGAATGTTATTCATGGGGAGTTGAATGTTATTCATGGGGGAGTTGAATGTTATTCATGGGGGAGTTGAATGTTATTCATGGGGGAGTTGAATGTTATTCATGGGGGAGTTGAATGTTATTCATGGGGAGTTGAGTGTTATTCATGGGGGAGTTGAATGTTATTCATGGGGAGTTGAATGTTATTCATGGGGGAGTTGAATGTTATTCATGGGGGAGTTGAATGTTATTCATGGGGAGTTGAGTGTTATTCATGGGGGAGTTGAATGTTATTCATGGGGAGTTGTGTTATTCATGGGCGAGTTGAATGTTATTTATGGGCGAGTTGAATGTTATTTATGGGCGAGTTGAATGTTATTCATGTGGGAGTTGAATGTTATTTATGGGCGAGTTGAATGTTATTTATGGGCGAGTTGAATGTTATTTATGGGGGAGTTGAATGTTATTCATGGGGGAGTTGAATGTTATTCATGGGAGAGTTGAATGTTATTCATGGGGGAGTTGAATGTTATTCATGGGGGAGTTGAATGTTATTCATGGGGGAGTTGAATGTTATTCATGGGGGAGTTGAATGTTATTCATGGGGGAGTTGAATGTTATTCATGTGGGAGTTGAATGTTATTCATGGGAGAGTTGAATGTTATTCATGGGGGAGTTGAATGTTATTCATAGGGGAGTTGAATGTTATTCATGAGCGAGTTGAATGTTATTCATGGGGGAGTTGAATGTTATTCATGGGCGAGTTGAATGTTATTCATGGGGGAGTTGAATGTTATTCATGTGGGAGTTGAATGTTATTCATGGGGGAGTTGAATGTTATTCATGGGGGAGTTGAATGTTATTCATGGGAGAGTTGAATGTTATTCATGGGGGAGTTGAATGTTATTCATGGGGGAGTTGAATGTTATTCATGGGGGAGTTGAATGTTATTCATGGGGGAGTTGAATGTTATTCATGGGAGAGTTGAATGTTATTCATGGGGGAGTTGAATGTTATTCATGGGGGAGTTGAATGTTATTCATGGGGGAGTTGAATGTTATTCATGGGCGAGTTGAATGTTATTCATGGGGGAGTTGAATGTTATTCATGTGTTAGTTGAATGTTATTCATGTGGGAGTTGAATGTTATTCATGGGGGAGTTGAATGTTATTCATGGGGGAGTTGAATGTTATTCATGTGGGAGTTGAATGTTATTCATGTGGGAGTTGAATGTTATTCATGTGGGAGTTGAATGTTATTCATGGGGGAGTTGAATGTTATTCATGTGGGAGTTGAATGTTATTCATGGGGGAGTTGAATGTTATTCATGTGGGAGTTGAATGTTATTCATGTGGCAGTTGAATGTTATTCATGTGTTAGTTGAATGTTATTCATGTGTTAGTTGAATGTTATTCATGTGTTAGTTGAATGTTATTCATGTGGGAGTTGAATGTTATTCATGGGGGAGTTGAATGTTATTCATGTGTTAGTTGAATGTTATTCATGTGGGAGTTGAATGTTATTCATAGGGGAGTTGAATGTTATTCATGTGGGAGTTGAATGTTATTCATGTGCGAGTTGAATGTTATTCATGTGGGAGTTGAATGTTATTCATGGGGGAGTTGAATGTTATTCATGGGAGAGTTGAATGTTATTCATGGGAGAGTTAAATGTTATTCATGGGGGAGTTGAATGTTATTCATGGGGGAGTTGAATGTTATTCATGGGGGAGTTGAATGTTATTCATGGGAGAGTTGAATGTTATTCATGGGGGAGTTGAATGTTATTCATGGGAGAGTTGAGTGTTATGTTAATGTTATTCATGGGGGAGTTGAATGTTATTCGAGTTGAATGTTATTCATGTTGAATGTTATTCATGTGAGAGTTGAATGTTATTCATGGGGGAGTTGAATGTTATTTATGGGCGAGTTGAATGTTATTTATGGGCGAGTTGAATGTTATTCATGGGGGAGTTGAATGTTATTCATGGGGGAGTTGAATGTTATTCATGTGGGAGTTGAATGTTATTCATGTGGGAGTTGAATGTTATTCATGTGGGAGTTGAATGTTATTCATGGGGGAGTTGAATGTTATTCATGGGGGAGTTGAATGTTATTCATGGGGGAGTTGAATGTTATTCATGGGAGAGTTGAATGTCATTCATCTCCCCCATTCGTTATTTTGAATAATCTTACGTTGTTGCTTCATTAGCAACAGAAAGATGGGCGACGCAACTGTTTTAGCTGATCAAGACTTACGACACAGCTGTGTTAATTGATCAAGGCTTACGACACAACCGTGTTAATTGATCAAGACTTACGACACAGCTGTGTTAATTGATCAAGACTTACGACACAACCGTGTTAATTGATCAAGACTTACGACACAGCTGTGTTAATTGATCAAGACTTACGACACAACCGTGTTAATTGATCAAGACTTACGACACAGCTGTGTTAATTGATCAAGACTTACGACACAACCGTGTTAATTGATCAAGACTTACGACACAGCTGTGTTAATTGATCAAGACTTACGACACAACCGTGTTAATTGATCAAGACTTACGACACAGCTGTGTTAATTGATCAAGACTTACGACGCAACTGTGTTAATTGATCAAGACTTACGACACAACTGTGTTAATTGATCAAGACTTACGACACAACTGTGTTAATTGATCAAGACTTAAGACACAACTGTGTTAGTTGATCAAGACTTACGACACATCTGTGTTAGTTGATCAAGACTTACGACACAACTGTGTTAATTGATCAAGACTTACGACACAGCTGTGTTAGTTGATCAAGACTTAAGACACAACTGTGTTAGTTGATCAAGACTTACGACACATCTGTGTTAGTTGATCAAGACTTACGACACAACTGTGTTAATTGATCAAGACTTGCGACACAGCTGTGTTAGTTGATCAAGACTTACGACACTGCTGTGTTAGTTGATCAAGATTTACGACACAACTGTGTTAGTTGATCAAGACTTACGACACAATTGTGTTAGTTGATCAAGACTTACGACACAGCTGTGTTAGTTGATCAAGACTTACGACACAACTCTGTTAGTTGATCAAGACTTACGACACAGCTCTGTTAGTTGATCAAAACTTACGACACAACCGTGTTAGTTGATCAAGACTTACGACACAACTGTGTTAGTTGATGAAGACTTAAGACACAGCTGTGTTAATTGATCAAGACTTATGACACAACTGTGTTAGTTGATCAAGACTTACGACACAACTGTGTTAGTTGATCAAGACTTACGACACAGCTGTGTTAGTTGATCAAGACTTACGACACAGCTGTGTTAGTTGATCAAGACTTACGACACAACTGTGTTAGTTGATCAAGACTTACGACACAGCTGTGTTAGTTGATCAAGACTTACGACACAACTGTGTTAGTTGATCAAGACTTACGACACAGCTGTGTTAGTTGATCAAGACTTACGACACAACTGTGTTAGTTGATCAAGACTTACGACACAACTGTGTTAGTTGATCAAGACTTACGACACAACTGTGTTAGTTGATCAAGACTTACGACACAGCTGTGTTAATTGATCAAGACCTACGACACAACTTTATGATAGCTGGTCTGCTTAATTTTTTTATTACTGCCCTATTTTATTTTAAACTTTATTTACCCAATTTTATTTTATACTTATTGTTGCCAAATTTTCCAACTTGTATATTCAACTCCAACTTTTTTTATTATCTTGTCTACCATCTTACTGTCATATTACTTACATCCATATTATTGCCATTTTTTTTTATTTTATTATACTTTTGCTATTGTTAATTTGTAATTTTATCTTATCAGTTTATAACTAGTTATATTTTAATTCATGTAAACAACTTATATTAGTCTTGGTGCAATTACAAGTGATAGTCTGGTGCTATTGTTAATTTGTAATTTTATCTTATTAGTTTATACCTAGCTGAACTATGCACTGACGCCTATTTATATAGGCGTCAAAGCATAGGGACGTGTAGCAGACGAGAGCATAATCACTGGTAGGCGGGATTCTTTTGTAAATAGTTCTACTGTCTTCTAGTTATGTCCTGGAATTTGTATTGATAAAGCCACTGGATGGCGAAACGTCTACAATAAAGATACCCAGATGTTGCACATGTGTCTTAACTTCCATCTTGTCGGTATTTTATACCTTTCTTACACAACTTTTCAGACACTGCAACATCATGGAATCTTGATTCAGAGGACATCTACATGACCATCTTCACGGCTAATACAACTAACCCATCCCTTTGGGTAGGACCTTCCACTGGGGAATCCCGCCTACCAGTGACTATGCCCTCGTCTGCTACACGTCCTTATCCACTGACGCCTATATAAGCGCCAGTCTCCTTGCCTGTGCTCCAGAATCTCTACTACCACGGTGCTCTCCACATCAACTCCAAGGCTGAGGGACTGATTATCTCATCTTTTGTATATAGTTCTACTGTCTTCTAATTATGTCCTGGAATTTGTATTGATAAAGCCACTGGATGGCGAAACGTCTACAATAAAGATACCCAGATGTTGCACATGTGTCTTAACTTTCATCTTGTCGGTATTATATACCTTTCTTGCACAGCTGTATACTTGTACAAATATCCCACTACTACAGATATCAGTACTAGAACTCACCACACTATACAGGATATAAAGAATTACTATTTAAACTAAAAAGATGAATGATCACATCGACCCTGACCTAAACCTACATAATCTAACACCCAATCAAAATTTATTGGAAAGTAACTGTTTTTATTACACAGCATCACAAGCCAGCACTATCCTAAATACTGCTAAAAGTCTAACAGTTCTTAACTACAACATCAGGTCCTTAAGCAAATACTATAATGACCTCCTAGCACTCCTTAATTCCTTAAAGACAACCTTCTCATGTATTATTCTCACTGAAACCTGGCTTAAGTAGGACACAGTTGATATCTACCCACTACCAGGATACACAGCAATCCACAACTGCAGACCAAGTTGGGGGTGGTATTGCAATTTAATACTCTAACCAACTGTCTTGTACTAGCACCACTTGCTATAATGATGAATATGGAGAATATATTTTTGTTAATTTTACTGTAAAAAACCTTAAGACTCCTATAACAGTCGGTATCATTTACCGGATACCCCACACAAACATTCCAAATTTCAGTGAGAACTTAGACACTAATAACAAACAGACAAATGAACAAGCACCACCTTCTCTTAGCTGGAGACTTCAATATCAACCTTGACCTACCAGGTAATCAGCCTGTAACTGATTTCATCCACAATATGAACAACACATTTCTCATACCAACAATAACTAAACCAAACAGGCTTACTGAGACAAGTGCAACCATAATAGACTATGGACCAATATATTAGCCCCACTTAAATCAGGGATAATCACAGACAGCACTACAGACCACTACCCAACCTTCCTCTTAACAAACATTAGTAAACCACCACTGGAATACAACAAAGTTTCATTAAGACTCCATGACGAGGCCTCAATAAGTAATTTCACAGCTGAGCTAGAGACGGTTGACTGGCCTACAAAATTTTCCAAGGCCGATGGTACTGCCGATTGGACAGACATATTTCTGAATAAATTACTTAGACTATACAACAAACATTGTCCTATAGAAAACGAAACAGATCACGAATAAACGTCTCGGTTACCCATGGTTAACTAGCAGCACTCTGAAATCCATTGATAAGAAACCCCAATATGAAAAGCAATATAGACAGGGCTTAATACACAAAGATATTCTTAAACACTATTCATCAGTTCTCACCAGACTAATAAAAAAAAACCAATCAATTGTACTACACCAGCAAATTCACTGAAACAAGAGGAGATATAAAAAAGACCTGGAAAACACTCTCAGATTCTGGGAACTCTCAAACTGAAAAAAAACAAGGATATTGTCCTAACTAAACCGAACGAAACACCACTGCATCCCATTGATACAGTTAACAAGATAAACGACTTCTTCTCAACCATAAGATCTAATCTCGTCAGTAGAATCCCAGGCACCAACGCCCGTGTAACTGATTACTTAGATGGGAATTTCCCAAACTCCTTCTATCCTGCACTTACTGAGCCCAATGAAGTCACCACGATTAAGTCACTTAAAATTAGTTCAGGAGAATCTGTCTCACGTCCCACCATTATTGTACAAGCGAGCGGCCCATGTCCTTTCGCATGCTATTTCATTACTTTTTAACAGGTCACTAGAAACTATCACTTTCCCGACACTACTCAAGACAGCAAGAGTTACACCAATACATAAAGGTAGTGATCCCACAGATGTAAACAACTATAAGTCAATATCAAACTTACCATTGCTATCCAAAATCTTCGAGAAACTTGTGCACAAGAGATTATATTCGTTTAGAACAGCACAAAACATACTCAACCACTGCCAATTTGGCTTCAGAAAAAAAAGCACTAATGATGCAATTGTAAAAATGCTAGATCTGCTCTACACGGCACTGGAAAATAAGGAATATCCATAAGGATTTTTTTATTGACCTTAGAAAAGCTTCTGACACAGTAGATCATGGCATCCTACTCCACAAAGTTGACCATTATGGTGTAAGAGGCAATGCACTTGCATATTTTAAATCCTCCCTTACTAATAGGTATCAGTATGCCACCATTAAAGACACAACCTCATCAACACGGCCACTTAATACTGGAGTACCACAGGGAAGTGACCTTGGTCCTCTGCTCTTCCTCTTATACATCAATGATCTTCCCAACATATCACAACACCTGAAACCCATTCTCTTTGCTGACGACACGACTTACGTCATCTCCCACCCAAATCTTGCCACTCCCAATACCATTGTTAACGGGGAGCTACTCAAAATATCTACTTGGATGACAGCCAATAAACTTACACTTAACACTAAAAAAACCTATATTATGTTTGGTAACAGAGCAGGTGTTGCGCAACTTAACATTAAGATCGACAACACTCTTATTGCCAAACATAATGAGGGAAAATTTCTAGGCAACCTGAATTTCAGCACTCATATCCAACACACAAAAAAAAGTATCCAAAACGGTTGGGATCCTCTCCATGATATGTTACTAGATGCCACAATCTACCCTTCTCACACTATACCGTTCACTCATTTATCCCTACCTCACCTATGCTATTTGTGCTTAGATCAACTGCAGCATCACACTTAAAGCCAATAATAACCCAACAAAAAACCGCAGTAAGAATACTCACGCAATCCAATCCCAGGCAACACCTCCCCATCCCCACTCTTCATAGATCTAAACTTATTCATTGCTCAGAACATCCACACTTACTACTGTGAAACCTACATTTACAGAACCTTAAATTTCACTATTAACCCTGATGTAAAACATTTTCTTGATAGTTGTGACAGGACTCACATGCATAACACCAGACACAAACATCTCTACGACATTCCCCGTGTCCGGCTAAACCTATACAAAAAATCAACGTACATAAAAGTGCCTAAAATCTGAAACACCCTACCTGAAGACTCTAGAACTGCAGACACATTCGTCACTTTCAAAACTACCATTAGAAAACATCTTGTCTCCCTGACACACCCCTCGTCAGCTAACTACATGACAACCGCCTATTCTCATGTATCATACACACACAAAAAAACAACCTAGACCTCCCCTCGATATCTGTGATTCCCCATAATTCGCACTTACACTTACCCAATTGACTATAAACATAGAAATACGTAATACAACTATTACCTAACGAATCTTAACTAGTCATAAGTTTGCCTGTGATACTCCAGTATAGGAGCTCCAATAGAAACTATGTATTGTACCAAACAAAACCATTCACATTGCTAAATTTACGAACTGTAATGCAGTTACTTAGCCTTAATACCAATATGCTCCTTAATCTGCACCAATATAGAGTTTTGAATTTAATCTTAGTCTGCCTAAAATGCCTAGTCATGCTAGGTGTGATAGTGTCCCTCTCTGTAATTAGTTTTATATAATATGCAAACCACACAATAACCATTAATATGTAAACCCCACATTGTAATCTTGAGAGATAATAAACTTGATTTCACAGCTTTATATTAGCTAATTAAGTATAAAGGGCAAATTATACACAGAACTACAAGTTTGTTGATCCGTTATTCACTAGAAAGAAGAAAGCTTACCTTATAATGCATCTGTTGTCCCTGTTCACCTAGCAGTAAATAGGTACCTGGGTGTTAGTCGACTAGTGTGGATCGCATCCTCGGGACAATATTAACCTACTTTGCAAGAAATGCCCTGCATAACCAGGGGCTTTCTACACAGTATGTCAGTGATGTTAGATACGTCTTTATAAGTTATATCAAGTATTTGGAGAAATAAATATTATTATTATTATTATTATTATTATTATTATTATTATTATTAGCAGCTGGTTCATGTAAAGTAAAAGGACACAAGTGCAACTAATGTGACATTTTATTGCGACAACTTTTCGCTCTCCAGGAGCTTTGTCAAGCCGTTACAAACAGTACATGGACACAGAGGGTATATATAGGCTCAGAGTGAGGTGCAATACTAGTGGTGGTAGTAGTAGTGATATAAGTTCTAGTAGAAGTAGTAGTAGTAGTAATACAATATGGTATAAAAGCTATTACTTGGGTAACAAAATTAGGTTAGACAAATATTTCTATAGGAGGCTGGATAGAGAAGGTCTGTTTCAATGTTCATTCTCTGTAATGTGCTTGTGTAACAGGAGAGACTATGTGATGGCAGGGTTTACTGTTTTCAGGAGGATTCTTGCTAAGACTTCAGAGATGGTGAAGCTGCCTTTGCACTGCACCTCACTCTGAGCCTATATATATACCCTCTGTGTCCATGTACTGTTTGTAACGGCTTTACAAAGCTCCTGGAGAGCGAAACGTTGCCACAATAAAATGTCACATTAGTTGCGCTTGTGTCCTTTTACTTTACATATTATCGGTAATTCTACCAACATTATTAACAGCTACTTCAAGGTGAATCACGTAGCTGAACATTAGTTTGTTAAGTACACACTGCATCATTAACAACAGCGACTTAATTTTGATGGTCCGGCATAAACAACACAGTGGATCACATAATACAAGACTAGATGCATTTCAGTCACTGCTCAGTCCGAGAAACATATTCCCATATTCCATAACCCTAGTCATTGATGTCTCAATATACGCGACTGAAATAGTTCAGAGTGAAGTTTAAGTTGATAATGTAGTTAAATATTATCACTAAAGATTTGAAGGGAATCAGAGAGGCCTTCGTAAACCATCATATAGAAACTTACAATCAAATTTCTTCAATAAAAATGGTAAATTGGGACGTACACAACTGAAGTTTAATTCAGATCTTTCATAAAGACAAAAGAGACCAATATCCTAAAGTACACAAGCACATTAAGCTTGACACTCAGAAAGTATCCCTTGAAACGAAATATTTGATTTTTCTCGAATTTCTTAAAAAGATGCAAATTGGGACCAACACAAGCCAAATCAATCGAAACTTTAGTCTAGGTAACACTGACCAGCGTTTCAAAAAGTTGAAAGTGCTGTAATTAGTAACAGTATCAATCTTGAAAAGATTAATTGCATCTGCTAAGAGACTAATTACCTTAATTAAACTCCTTCAAATCTTCACTATGCATCTTAGTACTGGACTGATAAAACCACTGTAAAGATACCCAAGTGTTGCACATGTATCTAATTTATCAACGTATAGGTTCTTTGAACTATTTATCAACAAAGTGTTTTATGCTTCTTACATTAGTGCAGGAATACATGAAGTCTTGTGTTAAAAGTTCATTGTTTTACTAGTATTAAACTGACACCTGAGAGCTGAGGTTGTATAAGTTACGTTAACTGTGTTATCGTTGCCCAGTCTTGATAGTCTGTTTAATTTATTTGGATATACTGAACGTCCTCAACGGCACTTGTATATAGGGCAAACCATGAATTATTAATTAAACCAGAGCGATTAAAACTTTTGGAAACCTTGTACAATGTAACACCGGAACAAGGAGTGTAGTGGTGATATACAGAGTGGAAGTGTGATGTACAGTGTGTAGGAGTGATGTACAGAGTGTAGGGCTGATGTACAGAGTGTAGGAGTGATGTACAGAGTGTAGGGCTGATCTACAGAGTGTAGGAGTGATGTACAGAGTGTAAGAGTGATGCACAGAGTATAGAGAGTGAGCAGTGGGTGATGTACAGAATGTAGGGGTGATGTACAGAGTGTAAGGGTGATGTTCATAGTGTAGTGAGTGATGTACAGAGTGTAGGGGTGATGTACAGAGTGTAGGGCTGATGTACAGAGTAGGAGTGATGTACGGAGTGTAGGGGTGATGTACAGAGTGTAAGGGTGATGTACAGAGTGTAGGGCTGATGTACAGAGTGTAGGGCTGATGTGCAGAGTGTAGGACTGATGTACAGAGTGTAGGGATGATGTACAGAGTGTAGGGGTGATGTACAGACTGTAATGGTGAAGTACAGAGTGTAGGGGTGATGTACAGAGTGAAGGAGTGATGTACAGAGTTTAGGGATGATGTACAGAGTGTAGGGGTGATGTACAGAGTGTAGGGGTGATGTACAGAGTGTAGGGGTGATGTACAGAGTGTAGGGGCGATGTACAGAGTGTAGGGGTGATGTACAGAGATTAAGGGTGAAGTACAGTGTAGGGGTGATGAACAGACTGAAGGGGTGATGTACAGAGTGTAGGGGTGTTGAACAGACTGTAGGGGTGATGTACAGAGTGTAGGGGTGTTGAACAGACTGTAGGGGTGATGTACAGCGTGTAGAGGTGATATACAGACTGTAGGGGTGATGTACAGAGTGTAGGGGTGATGTACAGAGTGTATGGGTGATTTAATGAGTGTATGGGTGATTTACAGAGTGTATGGGTGATTTACAGAGTGGGTGATGTACAGAGTGTATGGGTGATGTACAGAGTGTAGGGATGATGTACAGAGTGTAGGGGTGATGTACAGAGTGTCGGGGTGATGTACAGAGTATCGGGGTGAGGTACAGAGTATCGGGGTGATGTACAGAGTGTCGGGGTGATGTACAGAGTGGAGGTGTGATGTACAGAGTGTAGGGGTGATGTACAGAGTGTAGGGATGATATACAGAGTTTAGGGGTGATGTACAGAGTGTAGGGGTGATGTACAGAGTGTAGTGGTGATGTGCAGAGTGTAGGGATGATGTACAGAGTTTAGGGGTGATGTACATAGTGTAGGGGTGATGTACAGAGTTTAGGGGTGATGTACATAGTATAGGGGTGATGTGCAGAGTGTGGGGGTGATGTACAGAGTGGAAGTGTGATGTACAGAGTGTAGGGGTGATGTACAGAGCGTGGGGGTGATGTACAGAGTGTGGAGGTGATGTACAGAGGGTGGGGGTGATGTACAGAGCGTAGGGGTGATGTACAGAGTGTAGGGGTGATGTACAGAGGGTGGGGGTGATGTACAAAGTGTAGGGGTGATGTACAGAGTGTAGGGGTGATGTACAGAGGGTGGGGGTGATGTACAGAGGGTGGGGGTGATGTACAGAGTGTAGGTGTGATGTACAGAGTGTAGGGGTGATGCACAGAGTGTAGGGGTGATGTACAGAGGGTGGGGGTGATGTACAGAGTGTAGGAGTGATATACAGATTGTAGGGGTGATGTACAGAGTGTAGGTGTGATGTACAGAGTGTAGGGGTGATGTACAGAGTGTAGGGGTGATGTACAGAGGGTGGGGGTGATGTACAGAGTGTAGGGGTGGTGTACAGAGTGTAGGGGTGATGTACAGAGTGTAGGGGTGATGTACAGAGTGTAGGGGTGATGTACAGAGGGTGGGGGTGATGTACAGAGTGTAGGGGTGATGTACAGAGTGTAGGGGTGATGTACAGAGTGTAGGGGTGATGTACAGAGTGTAGGGGTGATGTACAGAGTGTAGGGGTGAGCTGCTGCTTGTTGTTGTTGTTCCTTCTCGTCGTCTTCTTGCTATAGTGACAAGAGGTTCAGTTCTTTATTCTTTTTCCCTAAGTCTGTCGTATTGTCGTTGAGGCTCAACTGTCTACAAACTACAGGTGCATCGGATATCCGCATCCGCGGAACATCCGCACTACTTCTTATATCCGCATCCGCGGAACATCCACACTACTTCTTATATCCACATCCGCGGAACATCCACACTACTTCTTATATCCACATCCGCGGAACATCCGCACTACTTCTTATATCCACATCCGCGGAACATCCGCACTACTTCTTATATCCACATCCGCGGAACATCCGCACTACTTCTTATATCCGCATCCGCGGAACATCCGCACTACTTCTTATATCCGCATCCGCGGATCATCCGCACTACTTCTTATATCCGCATCCGCGGAACATCCGCACTACTTCTTATATCCACATCCGCGGAACATCCGCACTACTTCTTATATCCACATCCGCGGAACATCCGCACTACTTCTTATATCCACATCCGCGGAACATCCGCACTACTTCTTATATCCACATCCGCGGAACATCCGCACTACTTCTTATATCCACATCCGCGGAACATCCGCACTACTTCTTATATCCACATCCGCGGAACATCCGCACTACTTCTTATATCCACATCCGCGGAACATCCGCACTACTTCTTATATCCGCATCCGCGGAACATCCGCACTACTTCTTATATCCGCATCCGCGGAACATCCGCACTACTTCTTATATCCGCACCGCGGAACATCCGCACTACTTCTTATATCCACATCCGCGGAACATCCGCACTACTTCTTATATCCACATCCGCGGAACATCCGCACTACTTCTTATATCCACATCCGCGGAACATCCGCACTACTTCTTATATCCACATCCGCGGAACATCCGCACTACTTCTTATATCCACATCCGCGGAACATCCGCACTACTTCTTATATCCGCATCCGCAGAACATCCGCACTACTTCTTATATCCACATCCGCGGAACATCCGCACTACTTCTTATATCCGCATCCGCGGAACATCCGCACTACTTCTTATATCCGCATCCGCGGAACATCCGCACTACTTCTTATATCCGCATCCGCGGAACATCCGCACTACTTCTTATATCCGCATCCGCGGAACATCCGCACTACTTCTTATATCCACATCCGCGGAACATCCGCACTACTTCTTATATCCACATCCGCGGAACATCCGCACTACTTCTTATATCCGCATCCGCGGAACATCCGCACTACTTCTTATATCCGCATCCGCGGAACATCCGCACTACTTCTTATATCCACATCCGTGGAACATCCGCACTACTTCTTATATCCACATCCGCGGAACATCCGCACTACTTCTTATATCCACATCCGCGGAACATCCGCACTACTTCTTATATCCACATCCGCGGAACATCCGCACTACTTCTTATATCCACATCCGCGGAACATCCGCACTACTTCTTATATCCACATCCGCGGAACATCCGCACTACTTCTTATATCCGCATCCGCGGAACATCCGCACTACTTCTTATATCCGCATCCGCGGAGCATCCGCACTACTTCTTATATCCGCATCCGCGGAACATCCGCACTACTTCTTATATCCGCATCCACGGAACATCCGCACTACTTCTTATATCCACATCCGCGGAACATCCGCACTACTTCTTATATCCACATCCGCGGAACATCCGCACTACTTCTTATATCCGCATCCGCGGAACATCCGCACTACTTCTTATATCCGCATCCGCGGAACATCCGCACTACTTCTTATATCCACATCCGTGGAACATCCGCACTACTTCTTATATCCACATCCGCGGAACATCCGCACTACTTCTTATATCCACATCCGCGGAACATCCGCACTACTTCTTATATCCACATCCGCGGAACATCCGCACTACTTCTTATATCCACATCCGCGGAACATCCGCACTACTTCTTATATCCACATCCGCGGAACATCCGCACTACTTCTTATATCCACATCCGCGGAACATCCGCACTACTTCTTATATCCACATCCGCGGAACATCCGCACTACTTCTTATATCCACATCCGCGGAACATCCGCACTACTTCTTACATCCACATCCACATTTTACTATAAACCAATATCCGTACATGCTTCCTCATCCGCAGAACATGTAAGACGTCCTCAGACACATCCGTATAAGCGGATATCTAAATTTTCACTTCTGATACATCTCTACTACACACCTATATTCTGCCCCGAGGTTCTGCATACTCTGTTCTCTCTCTCAGGGATCTACGTACTCAGTTCTCTCTCTCTCAGGGATCTACGTACTCAGTTCTCTCTCTCAGGGATCTACGTACTCAGTTCTCTCTCTCAGGGATCTACGTACTCAGTTCTCTCTCTCAGGGATCTACGTACTCAGTTCTCTCTCTCTCAGGGATCTACGTACTCAGTTCTCTCTCTCAGGGATCTACGTACTCAGTTCTCTCTCTCAGGGATCTACGTACTCAGTTCTCTCTCTCTCAGGGATCTACGTACTCAGTTCTCTCTCTCAGGGATCTACGTACTCAGTTCTCTCTCTCTCAGGGATCTACGTACTCAGTTCTCTCTCTCAGGGATCTACGTACTCAGTTCTCTCTCTCTCAGGGATCTACGTACTCAGTTCTCTCTCTCAGGGATCTACGTACTCTGTTCTCTCTCTCAGGGATCTGCGTACTCAGTTCTCTCTCTCAGGGATCTACGTACTCAGTTCTCTCTCTCAGGGATCTACGTACTCAGTTTGTTCTCTCTCTCAGGGATCTACGTACTCAGTTCTCTCTCTCAGGGATCTGCATACTCAGTTTGTTCTCTCTCTCAGGGATCTACGTACTCTGTTCTCTCTCTCAGGGATCTGCGTACTCAGTTCTCTCTCTCAGGGATCTATGTACTCAGTAACTAGCGCATGCCATAGTTGCGTCTCAGCTCCTAGTTTCGTCTCCTTCACTAGCCTGACTGACCTGTTTTTTTACCCTCTTGCCTTTTCTCACCTATGTTGAAATTGTGTTAAATATTCCCAACACTGCCTCATTAAAGACGCCTCATTTTTCATACTGACTGAGACACGAACATTTCTTCATAATTTCCCTATGGAGCATCTATTTATTCAGCTTTCTTCCTGAGTCCTCGTTTTTATTGATTCACAAAGCCTGTCTTATCTGCTTTATCAATTCTTCATTATATTTTTTAAGTCGTGTTCGTTTATTCTCCACATATTTTTTTCTACACAAAACTCGTTAGTTCACATTCGTCCAGCCTTGTCTTCTAATGAATTTCTTTCAGTTCTGGGACTAATTTTGTTGCAAATCTACAGATTATTTCTGGCTTCTGCACATGCTTGGGCCATCGTTTGGTCCACACTGTCCATACTGTACTTGATGATTGACGTATCATATAGCTTGTAAAATTTATGATCGATTTTGTTGTCATTAGTCAAATGTTTAAGTTTTCCTTGTCTTGCATATACTACTAAAATTAAACAGTT
The DNA here is from genome assembly GCF_038502225.1 of Cherax quadricarinatus. Taxonomy (NCBI): domain Eukaryota; kingdom Metazoa; phylum Arthropoda; class Malacostraca; order Decapoda; family Parastacidae; genus Cherax; species Cherax quadricarinatus. The sequence continues at coordinate 30,724,634 of NC_091337.1, forward strand.
TACATATACCTCGTGATAGATGTGGTACGAAAATTGCAGTTTCTCTCTTTTTAGGTTGTACTCGATCTATGGTCTACTCTTAAAATGATAAATTTTCATATCGATTGAAGTCCCTCAGAAACTTAACATCTGCCCAGGGCGCCCTGGAGTCTATGCCTTTTCAGTTTGGTTAGGTGTGGGCTACAAAACCATACCACGGGCGGGGATAGAACCCGCGATCAGAGAGTCTCAAAACTCCAGACCGTCGCGTTAGCCACTGGACCAGCTAGCCACAATAAAATTCATCCAACTAGGTATATTTCTACACCATAGGAAGGTTAGCACAGGCACCACTGTGACCACAAATGCAAGTTTTTACAGACGAATCTCCAGCTAGCGTGGCCGTGACGAACTCTAGCTCAAGTCCCCTCAAAGCCGTCAACATGACTCACGAAATCGTAATGGTCACAGTGGTGCCTATGCTAACCTTCCTATGGTGTAGAAATATACCTAGTTGGACGAATCTTATTGTGGCTAGCTGGTCCAGTGGCTAACGCGACGGTCTGGAGTTTTGAGACTCTCTGACCGCTGGTTCTATCCCCGTCCGTGGTATGATTTGTTTGAAATCGTGTCATTATGATTTCGTGAGTCATGTCTACAAAGTTTTGGTCAGGTGTGGTCTACAAAGTTTTGGTCAGGTGTGGGCTACAAAGTTTTGGTCAGGTGTGGTCTACAAAGTTTTGTTCAGGTGTAGTCTACAAAGTTTTGGTCACGTGTGGTCTACAAAGTTTTGGTCAGGTGTGGTCTACAAAGTTTTGGTCAGGTGTGGTCTACAAAGTTTTGGTCAGGTGTGGGATACAAAGTTTGGGTCAGGTGTGGGCTACAAAGTTTTGGTCAGGTGTGGGCTACAAAGTTTGGGTCAGGTGTGGGCTACAAAGCTTTGGTCAGGTGTGGGCTACAAAGTTTGGGTCAGGTGTGGGCTACAAAGTTTGGGTCAGGTGTGGGCTACAAAGTTTGGGTCAGATGTGGGCTACAAAGTTTGGGTCAGGTGTGGGCTACAAAGCTTTGGTCAGGTGTGGGCTACAAAGTTTGGGTCAGGTGTGGGCTACAAAGTTTGGGTCAGGTGTGGGCTACAAAGCTTTGGTCAGGTGTGGGCTACAAAGTTTGGGTCAGGTGTGGGCTACAAAGTTTGGGTCAGGTGTTGGCTACAAAGTTTGGGTCAGGTGTGGGCTACAAAGTTTGGGTCAGGTGTGGGCTACAAAGTTTGGGTCAGGTGTGAGCTACAAAGTTTGGGTCAGGTGTGGGCTACAAAGTTTGGGTCAGGTGTTGGCTACAAAGTTTGGGTCAGGTGTGGGCTACAAAGTTTGGGTCAGGTGTGGGCTACAAAGTTTGGGTCAGGTGTGGGCTACAAAGTTTGGGTCAGGTGTGGGCTACAAAGCTTGGGTCAGGTGTGGGCTACAAAGTTTGGGTCAGGTGTGGGCTACAAAGTTTGGGTCAGGTGTTGGCTACAAAGTTTGGGTCAGGTGTGGGCTACAAAGTTTGGGTCAGGTGTGGGCTACAAAGCTTAGGTCAGGTGTGGGCTACAAAGTTTGGGTCAGGTGTGGGCTACAAAGTTTGTGTCAGGTGTGGGCTACAAAGTTTTGGTCAGGTGTGGGCTACAAAGTTTGGGTCAGGTGTGGGCTACAAAGTTTGGGTCAGGTGTGGGCTACAAAGTTTGGGTCAGGTGTGGGCTACAAAGTTTGGGTCAGGTGTGGGCTACAAAGTTTGGGTCAGGTGTGGGCTACAAAGCTTTGGTCAGGTGTGGGCTACAAAGTTTGGGTCAGGTGTGGGCTACAAAGTTTGGGTCAGGTGTGGGCTACAAAGTTTGGGTCAGGTGTGGGCTACAAAGTTTGGGTCAGGTGTGGGCTACAAAGCTTTGGTCAGGTGTGGGCTACAAAGTTTGGGTCAGGTGTGGGCTACAAAGTTTGGGTCAGGTGTGGGCTACAAAGTTTGGGTCAGGTGTGGGCTACAAAGTTTGGGTCAGGTGTGGGCTACAAAGTTTGGGTCAGGTGTGGGCTACAAAGTTTGGGTCAGGTGTGGGCTACAAAGCTTTGGTCAGGTGTGGGCTACAAAGTTTGGGTCAGGTGTGGGCTACAAAGTTTGGGTCAGGTGTGGGCTACAAAGTTTGGGTCAGGTGTGAGCTACAAAGTTTGGGTCAGGTGTGGGCTACAAAGCTTTGGTCAGGTGTGGGCTACAAAGTTTGGGTCAGGTGTGGGCTACAAAGTTTGGGTCAGGTGTGGGCTACAAAGCTTTGGTCAGGTGTGGGCTACAAAGTTTGGGTCAGGTGTGGGCTACAAAGTTTGGGTCAGGTGTGGGCTACAAAGTTTGGGTCAGGTGTGGGCTACAAAGTTTGGGTCAGGTGTGGGCTACAAAGGAAACCTGATTTGTTCATGGTTAAAGTTCAGAGTTGTATGACCCTTGTGATTATAATCATCATTAAAGCCGAATTTACAACGATTCAACTGTTAGCCTGAATAGGTTAGCGCCTATTAAAAATGAGTAGGCTTCTGTGAGAGACGATGAACAATTGTTATTGTAATATGACAGTAATAACTTCATTATACAGATAAATTATCACAGATCATAAAATAATTACAATTCCGATTGAGACGATAAGAGTGTAAAAATTATGAAGTATATTTTAAGCTGTCTTTTCATTTAGTTATTTATAGTATAAAATTAAAGATAGTAATTCAGTAACATGCAGAACACAGCCTCGAGATAATTATATAATATAGAGATAATTATATAATATAGAGATAATTATATAATATAGAGATGTTAGATTTACTTGTCTCCTGTTTAGTAAATGTGATAGCGTTGGGTGGAAGACAGAGAAAGGAGTGGAAAGTATGAAAGAAGGGTGGAAGAAAAGAGAAAAGGAGAGGACAGGACGAGAGAAGGGAAGGAAGATGGAAAGAATGGAGGAAGAAAGAAAGAGCAGCTATGTAATTGGAACATTAGTTCTTATCTTATTTCTTGACTCGTTGTTAAAACCAGTAATTTTGCTGCTTTCATCGCCAAAAAATATTTTAGTATCTTCTTAACAACAACGTACTTTACTACAGTATATATCATACTATTCTTGCTTCAAGTATCTTAACAACTACGTACTTTACTACAGTATACATCATACTATTCTTGCTTCAAGTATCTTAACAACTACGTACTTTACTACAGTATATATCATACTATTCTTGCTTCAAGTATCTTAACAACTACGTACTTTACTACAGTATATATCATACTATTCTTGCTTCAAGTATCTTAACAACTACGTACTTTACTACAGTATATATCTCACTATTCTTGCTTCAAGTGTCTTAACAACAATGTACTAACTACAGTACTGTAGTTAGTACTCTATTGTAACTGTCTCAACAAATAACTTCCACGTGAACTTCCACGTCTTGCTGATGCACTCTTCGTTGACGTTGAAATTTGACTTTCAACGCATTTACAAGAATAATTTAGCTCGACTTCATACCCAGATTTATTTTATTTTTCATTTTTGTTTCTTATAAGATCATTCTGCTGTGGAATACTTCACTGAAACTTAATAAACTCTATAATCTTCATTCTTTATATTTCCCAATAACTTCCAGACAGTCTGCTCGTCTTAGAGATAATGATGTTTGTTTATGAAATTTATGTATGTGCGTGTGAATATATTCTCAGCTTTACTCACCTAGTTGAGCGTGGGAGACTTAAAGCTCGTCTCTTGAGAACACAGCAAGTGCTGGTCACCATATAGCAGAGCTCAGACCTCTACTACACAATTGTAAAGGTCTGTGGTCTGAGTGTTGTAGGGGTCTGAGGTCTGAATGTTGTAGAGGTCTGAGGTCTGAGTGTTGTAGAGGTCTGAGGTCTGAGTGTTGCAGAGGTCTGAGGTCTGAGTGTTGTAGAGGTCTGAATGTTGTAGAGGTCTGAGGTCTGAGTGTTGTAGAGGTCTGAGGTCTGAGTGTTGCAGAGGTCTGAGGTCTGAGTGTTGTAAAGGTCTGTGGTCTGAGTGTTGTAGAGGTCTGAATGTTGTAGAGGTCTGAGGTCTGAGTGTTGTAGAGGTCTGAGGTCTGAGTGTTGTAGGGGTCTGAGGTCTGAGTGTTGTAGAGGTCTGAGGTCTGAGTGTTGTAGAGGTCTGAGGTCTGAGTATTGTAGAGACCTCAGTGTTGTAGAGGTTCGAGGTCTGAGTGTTGTAGAGGTTTGAGGTCTGAGTGTTGTAGAGGTCTGAGGTCTGAGTGTTGTAGAGGTCTGAGGTCTGAGTGTTGTAGAGGTTTGAGGTCTGAGTGTTGTAGAGGTTTGAGGTCTGAGTGTTGTAGAGGTTTGAGGTCTGAGTGTTGTAGAGGTCTGAGTGTTGTAGAGGTCTGAGGTCTGAGTGTTGTAGAGGTTTGAGGTCTGAGTGTTGTAGAGATTTGAGGTCTGAGTGTTGTAGAGGTTTGAGGTCTGAGTGTTGTAGAGGTCTGAGTGTTGTAGAGGTCTGAGTGTTGTAGAGGTCTGAGGTCTGAGTGTTGTAGAGGTCTGAGGTTTGAGTGTTGTAGAGGTTTGAGGTCTGAGTGTTGTAGAGGTCTCAGTGTTGTAGAGGTCTGAGGTTTGAGTGTTGTAGAGGTTTGAGCAAAGCTCAGACCTCTGCAACACAATTGTCCTCAAAGGCATGTTTAGTTATACCATAAATTAAGGAAAGATCCTGGACTTCACATTACGAAACAAAGCAAATGTCTTAGTAATTATGCGCAAGGTAGATTATAGTGGGAAAAATGAACATGTTATTAGAAGACAGGGGAACTCACGTGCCCCTTAAATGGCTGAAAAATGTTGAGTCGGCTTCGGTCTGGTTGATTGATTCTCTGCTGCACGTGAACGATCACCTCATTCATTTTTTCGCCATTCACCCCTCAACATTTTCCATTAATCTTATCTCGGCAATGCAGGCGTCTGTAAAATTTTCGTTGGTGGTATAAATTAAACATGATCATCTCTGTTATGTCTGTTATTACATAATTCACGATGGTGTAATAATCATGAGTTTAAAATTCTTGAATGGAGAAAGTATATCAAGAAGGTTTTTTGATAAAGGAAAACCAACATATTCTTGGTCGAATATGATTATTTTTTTTTAATTTGTGAAATGTATTTCTAGCAATTTCAAAAATTTTATCAGTTAAGTATATTGAGTATTTAGATCATTAGCTATTTCATAAATCTTCAAGTTTTCTTCATCTATGAACTCTGGGCTGCAAAAACGCAAATCTCTCAAGAACATGGATGAAAATAGAAAAAGTTTACCTCTGCCATGACGTTGTGGCATGCAAAGAGTATGTAACCTTTTCTGGACGCATGTACACACCCTCATTAAAAGGCTATCTCCCCAACCAGCGAGCCGGGTGCAAAGGGTTGGCCGATGGGCCCCCGTCGTCAGATCAGTATCTAGGTTCAGCCAATGATAAGGTGGAGCTGGCAATTGTGGAGGTGATGTGGTTACCACTCACGTTTCCACCCTTCTCATTTCCATTCGAGAGCTGGTTGAAGCACAGTTTGTTTTCTATTGCCTTGATTACTGTGGCGTGGACTAATGCCTGTTTATGTACATAGTGTATATAGTGTACATACTGCTGTTTATACTTGGTGAAGGATAATATAAGTCAAAGTTTTCGGCTGTGTTTATTTTGCTCCCTTTACACCCAGGATAACAGGCCTTTTTGTTCCTGGGTTGTAATAGACGTGAAGAATAACAATCCACATAACAGTTATTTTTTTTTGTATACTTTTAATTTAATATCATGGTTTCTCTTAATAATTAAGACATCTAAAGTGGGCATTTAGTTATTTTGTACAAACTCAACAGTAAAATTTATGGAAGGAGCTAGTTTATTTCATTCAGCATATCTGTACCATTGAGCTCCATCGGGCAGGATATTGATAAGCAGTCTTATTTCAGAATATTCTTGTACAAATTGCTAAGGACTGCCGAGAGAGGATTTCCCATTGCCATACCATGCATCTGAGTGTAAAACTCGCCATTAAACACAAACTTTGCATCAGCAATACAGAATTTAATAACCCTCACCATCACTGTTAATATCACCAGCATAACCATCTCTCTTACTATCACCACCATCATCACCACTATTACTATCACCACCATCATCACCACTATTACTATCACCACCATCATCACCACTTTTACTATCACCACCATCATCACCATTATTACTATCACCACCATCACCATCACTATCACCACCACCATCATCACCATCACTATCACCACCATCACCATCACTATTACTATCACCACCATAATAGCCATCACTACCACACTGCTACTATCACCATCACGACAACACTATTACCATCACTACCACACTACTACTATCACCATCACTACCACACTACTATCACCATCACTACCACACTACTACTATCACCATCACTACCACACTACTACTATCACCATCACTACCACACTTCTACTATCACCATACACAAATAACCCGCATGTAAAAGAGAGAAGCTTGCGACGACGTTTCGGTCCGACTTAGACCATTTACAAAGTCACACAGTGTGACTTTGTAAATGGTCCAAGTCGGACCGAAACGTCGTCGTAAGCTTCTCTCTTTTATGTGCGGGTTATTTGTGTATCGTTCCAGTCACGGTATTGTGCCTTTTATTGTTACTCTCACCATCACTACCACTCTATTACTATTACCATCACTACCACACTACTACTATCACTATCACACTACTACTGTCACCATCACTACCACACTACTACTGACACTACCATCACTATTACTATCATCACCATCACTATTACTATCACCACCATCACTATTACTATCACCACCATCACTATTACTATCACCATCATCACTATTACTATCACCACCATCACTATTACTATCACCACCATCACTATTACTATCACCACCATCACTATTACTATCACCACCATCACTATTACTATCACCACCATCACTATTACTATCACCACCATCACTATTACTATCACCACCATCACTATTACTATCACCACCATCACTATTACTATCACCACCATCACTATTACTATCACCACCATCACTATTACTATCACCACCATCACTATTACTATCATCACCATCACTACAACTTTCACCATCCTGTGCCTGTGTATTTATACCCAACAAGAAGGTATAGTAAGCACTCAGGGATGACTGAAATATTGATGCTGTTCAAAACATCTTCAGATTAGTCTTGAGGAAATCAATTTTGGAAATGGTTTCTATTTAACTAGATAGAGAGCATTTTTGCATGTCACTTATGCATGTCACTTATGCATGTCACTTATGCATGTCACTTATGCATGTCACTTATGCATGTCACTTAAGCATATCACTTATGCATGTCACTTATGCATGTCACTTATGCATGTCACTTATGCATGTCACTTATGCATGTCACTTATGCATGTCACTTATGCATGTCACTTATGCATGTCACTTATGCATGTCACTTATGCATGTCACTTATGCATGTCACTTAAGCATATCACTTATGCATGTCACTTATGCATGTCACTTATGCATGTCACTTATGCATGTCACTTAAGCATGTCACTTATGCATGTCACTTATGCATGTCACTTATGCATGTCACTTATGCATGTCACTTATGCATGTCACTTAAGCATATCACTTATGCATGTCACTTATGCATGTCACTTAAGCATGTCACTTATGCATGTCACTTAAGCATATCACTTATGCATGTCACTTAAGCATGTCACTTATGCATGTCACTTAAGCATGTCACTTATGCATGTCACTTAAGCATATCACTTATGCATGTCACTTATGCATGTCACTTAAGCATGTCACTTATGCATGTCACTTAAGCATATCACTTATGCATGTCACTTATGCATGTCACTTAAGCATGTCACTTAAGCATGTCACTTATGCATGTCACTTATGCATGTCACTTAAGCATGTCACTTAAGCATGTCACTTATGCATGTCACTCACTCTACGAACCTTCACCTATTTATAGTTGACCTGGGTTTGAAATCTGAAGTCGGCTGTATAAAGCTTTTTCAGCTTGTAAACGACAACCTTAGATGGTAAAAAGTGATCTGTAGGTGCCAGATGAACGGTCCTGGCATCATGCCAGATGAACGGTCCTGGCATCATGCCAGATGAACGGTCCTGGCATCATGCCAGATGGACGGTCCTGGCATAATGCCAGATGGACGGTCCTGGCATAATGCCAGATGAACGGTCCTGGCATCATGCCAGATAAACGGTCCTGGCATCATGCCAGATGAACGGTCCTGGCATCATGCCAGATGAACGGTCCTGGCATCATGCCAGATGGACGGTCCTGGCATAATGCCAGATGAACGGTCCTGGCATCATGCCAGATAAACGGTCCTGGCATCATGCCAGATGAACGGTCCTGGCATCATGCCAGATGAACGGTCCTGGCATCATGCCAGATGAACGGTCCTGGCATAATGCCAGATGGACGGTCCTGGCATCATGCCAGATAAACGGTCCTGGCATCATGCCAGATGAACGGTCCTGGCATCATGCCAGATGAACGGTCCTGGCATCATGCCAGATGAACGGTCCTGGCATAATGCCAGATGGACGGTCCTGGCATCATGCCAGATGAACGGTCCTGGCATCATGCCAGATGAACGGTCCTGGCATCATGCCAGATGGACGGCCCTGGCATCATGCCAGATGGACGGCCCTTGGATCATGCCAGATGAACGGTCCTGGCATCATGCCAGATGGACGGCCCTGACATCATGCCAGATGAACGGTCCTGGCATCATGCCAGATGGACGACCCTGGCATCATGCCAGATGGACGACCCTGGCATCAAGCTGTTCAGGTTTATAGGGTTTTCTTAATTCGAAAAATTAAAAACACTAAAAACAGCCATTTTCATAATTTTTTTTTTGTAATTTTCTTTATTTGGTAGTATTTGTTTAAAAATTGTCTACAGTCCTGTGAAAACAATTTGTCTTTAGAAAGATATAGCAATTTCATGAAAATTCCAACGATTATTTGCTTAAAAAATATGTTTAATGTATTGACAGAATAAAAAGCTTAATGGATGTTTCTTTAAAGCTGTGTCTGTTATTGACTTTAATATCTTTGACTATATAAGAAACCTCTGAAATATTGACACATTTACCCACACACAAATTGTACTGAATGGTCAGTATCCTGACCGTAACATGCAACAGCTGTTAAATACTGAAGCTATCCGGTAGATACATATATTTTTATCGTGATAACTAAACCGGAATCAAAAGTACGTCATTAAAAACGCAAATGGTCAAATGTGCATCTACACTTAAATGTTACTCTCCGCTGTCGCTCAATTACGAGGCTTCTTTTTTGGACGTTTGAAGTAACGCCACTGAAGGTTTTGGATGCTGTCCGAGCCGTTCCAGGATGCTGAGAATGTGGTCAATAACTCTGATCAGTTGTTGCTTGATTCTGGTCTTCATTATCTTACACTAGCATTCTGGATTTAAATCCGATATGATGAGGTGGTTGTCGATTTATGAGTAAAATAAAAACGAAACGTTGAAGGAAGAAAAAAAATATTATTGAAAAAAAAATTCCACCAGCCACACAAAGATTTTCCTTCTGGGACAGCTAATTATCCTCATTCTTATGTTAGGGATTAATGCAAACTGTAATTATACGTACACAGAGATATGCCTGTCACGGTGTAGATATCCGGCAAAGTATACTCACCTCTATGTAGCTGCAGGGGCCGAATTTCAGCTCCTGGTCCCGCAATTGCTAAACACTGCCGAGATCACTCTCTACTGGTTCGAAAGCCTTAAAGTGCCTCATCTGAAAGCTACTTATGGATCCTGTCTCGACTGCTCTACTGTCCAAGTGCTTCCACTCCCTGAAGACTGAAGAAATATATCCTAACATCCCTGCGACTCATCTGTATTTTCAACTTCCAGCTTTGCTGTCATATTTTTCAAACTATCTGTCCTTATCCACACTATCATTTCCACTCAGTAGTTTCTTATTTTATCCTCCTTGGCCCTTCTGATCTCTATTGTCATCAGGCTTAACTCCCTCAGTGTCTCCTCATAAGACACTTAGCTCCTGGAATAGTCTTGCCGGAAGCTCTGCACTTTAGTCTCTCAACATGCCTAACAAGGTGTGGGTTCCATACTGGTGCTGCATACTCCAATGTAAGCTTGACTTATGCCGTATAAAATGCTGTTAATGATTCCTTGCTTAGATTCGCTACAGCCATATATCTCTGTCTTCAGCAAGATACGAACCTGCACACACTGTGTCAAAGTACACAGTAGTTTCGCCTGTTTGCGAATTGCTAAGCATCACTTATGTGTAGACAACCTTTGATTAAGATGTTTCTTTAAATTCCGCTATTTCTATTTGTGTTAGAACAATACAAAGAGCAAAGCACAATGAACAAGGAATGGTTATTCCTACTTAGTAAGTTCACACTCCAAAAAGTTTTAATTTTCAAACTACTAGTCTTTAAAATATATAAATCCGTTCATTTGCAAAAGTTATAATATTGACAACGTTAATTATAATTTGTCTCACTTCTCGAAATATAAAACACACTAATTAAGGTAACAATAGTTCAGGTTCATGGAATGACATTTGTAATAGCTCTGGGTAAATTCAGTTTTGGTTTCATCCAGAGGGCGCTGATCCTTCATATGCAATATGTGAATAATGTGACGTTTGCATTAGGAACTGAACTAGTACTTTTGGGTTGTATTTCAATGTTGATCTTACCAGGAGACATTCTTGTACTAGTTGATGTATCATGGGTGACTGAGACAACCAGTCGCTCGCTCCCAGCACCCAGACTCAAGCTCGCCTGTTAGTCCATAATTTATGGATCATCAACGCTTTCCGGATCATCCAGAAGCTGAATGAGCAAAGGAGAAAAAATTAGAAGAGAAATTTAATTTTCCGCATCACGTCCCTGGCGAGAAAGAGCGCAGGTGGCTGAGGCTTAATTAACCAGATGGCTAACTGAGGAGTGTCCTAGAGTAACTGAAGAGCGTCCTAGAGTAACTGAGGAGTGTCCTAGAGTAACTGAAGAGCGTCCTAGAGTAACTGAGGAGGGTCCTAGAGTAACTGAGGAGTGTCCTAGAGTAACTGAGGAGTGTCCTATAGTAACTGAGGAGTGTCCTAGAGTAACTGAAGAGCGTCCTAGAGTAACTGAGGAGTGTCCTAGAGTAACTGAAGAGCGTCCTAGAGTAACTGAGGAGGGTCCTAGAGTAACTGAGGAGTGTCCTAGAGTAACTGAGGAGTGTCCTAGAGTAACTGAGGAGTGTCCCAAGAGTAACTGAGGAGTGTCCTAGAGTAACTGAGGAGTGTCCTAGAAAAACTGAGGAGTGTCCTAAGAGTAACTGAGGAGTGTCCTAGAGTAACTGAGGAGTGTCCTAGAGTAACTGAGGAGTGTCCTAGAAAAACTGAGGAGTGTCCTAAGAGTAACTGAGGAGTGTCCTAGAGTAACTGAGGAGTGTCCTAGAAAAACTGAGGAGTGTCCTAAGAGTAACTGAGGAGTGTCCTAGAGTAACTGAGGAGTGTCCTAGAGTAACTGGGAAGTGTCCTAGAGTAACTGAGGAGTGTCCTAGAGTAACTGAGTGTCCTAGAGTAACTGAGGAGTGTCCTAGAGTAACTGGGAAATGTCCTAGAGTAACTGGGAAGTGTCCTAGAGTAACTGAGGAGTTTCCTAGAGTAATTGAGGAGTGTCCTAGAGTAACTGAGGAGTGTCCTAGAGTAACTGAGGAGTGTCCTAGAGTAACTGAGGAGTGTCCTAGAGTAACGGAGAAGTGTCCTAGAGTAACTGAAGAGTGTCCTAGAGTAACTGAGGAGTGTCCTAGAGTAATTGAGGAGTGTCCCAGAGTAACTGAGGAGTGTCCTAGAGTAACTGAAGAGTGTCCTAGAGTAACTGAGGAGTGTCTTAGAGTAACTGAGGAGTGTCCTAGAGTAACTGAGGAGTGTCCTAGAGTAACTGAGGAGTGTCCTAGAGTAACTGAGGAGTGTCCTAGAGTAACTGAGGAGTGTCCTAGAGTAACTGAGGAGTGTCCTAGAGTAACTGAGGAGTGTCCTAGTGTAACTGAGGAGTGTCCTAGTGTAACTGAGGAGTGTCCTAGTGTAACTGAGGAGTGTCCTAGAGTAACTGAGGAGTGTCCTAGAGTAACTGAGGAGTGTCCTAGAGTAACTGAGGAGTGTCCTAGAGTAACTGAGGAGTGTCCTAGAGTAACTGAGGAGTGTCCTAGAGTAACTGAGGAGTCTCCTAGAGTAACTGAGGAGTGTCCTAGAGTGACTGAGGAGTGTCCTAGAGTGACTGAGGGTGTCCTAGAGTGACTGAGGGGTGTCCTAGAGTAACTGAGGAGTGTCCTAGAGTAACTGAGGAGTGTCCTAGAGTAACTGAGGAGTATCCTAGAGTAACTGAGGAGTGTCCTAGAGTAACTGAGGTGTCCTAGAGTAACTGAAGAGTGTCCTAGAGTAACTGAGGAGTGTCCTAGAGTAACTGAGAAGTGTCCTAGAGTGACTGACGAGTGTCCTAGAGTAACTGAGGAGTGTCCTAGAGTGACTGAGGAGTGTCCTAGAGTGACTGAGGAGTGTCCTAGAGTGACTGAGGAGTGTCCTAGAATAACTGAGTAGTGTCCTAGAGTAACTGAGGAGTATCCTAGAGTAACTGAGGAGTCTCCTAGAGTAACTGATAAGTGTCCTAGAGTAACTGAGAAGTGTCCTAGAGTAACTGAGAAGTGTCCTAGAGTAACTGAAGAATGTCCTAGAGCAACTGAGGAGTGTCCTAGAGTAACTGAGGAGTGTCCTAGAGTAACTGAGGAGTGTCCTAGAGTAACTGAGGAGTGTCCTAGAGTAACTGAGGAGTGTCCTAGAGTAACTGAGGAGTGTCCTAGAGTAACTGAGAAGTGTCCTAGAGTAACTGAAGAATGTCCTAGAGTAACTGAGGAGTGTCCTAGAGTAACTGAGAAGTGTTCTAGACTAACTGAGAAGTATCCTAGAGTAACTGAGGAGTGTCCTAGAGTAACTGAGGAGTGTCCTAGAGAAACTGAGGAGTGTCCTAGAGTAACTGAGGAGAGTCGTAGAGTAACTGAGGAGTGTCCTAGAGTAACTGAGGATGTCCTAGAGTAACTGAGGAGTGTCCTAGTGTAACTGAGGAGTGTCCTAGTGTAACTGAGGAGTGTCCTAGTGTAACTGAGGAGTGTCCTAGAGTAACTGAGGAGTGTCCTAGAGTAACTGAGGAGTGTCCTAGAGTAACTGAGGAGTGTCCTAGAGTAACTGAGAAGTGTCCTAGAGTAACTGAGGAGTGTCCTAGAGTAACTGAGGAGTGTCCTAGAGTAACTGAGTCTTCTAGAGTAACTGAGAAGTGTCCTAGAGTAAGTGAGGAGTGTCCTAGAGTAAGTGAGGAGTGTCCTAGAGTAAGTGAGGAGTGTCCTAGAGTAACTGAGGAGTGTCCTAGAGTAACTGAGGAGTGTCCTAGAATAACTGAGGAGTGTCCTAGAATAACTGAGGAGTGTCCTAGAGTAACTGAGGAGTGTCCTAGAGTAACTGAGGAGTGTCCTAGAGTAACTGAATGTCCTAGAGTAACTGAGAAGTGTCCTAGAGTAAGTGAGGAGTGTCCTAGAGTAAGTGAGGAGTGTCCTAGAGTAAGTGAGGAGTGTCCTAGAGTAACTGAGGAGTGTCCTAGAGTAACTGAGGAGTGTCCTAGAATAACTGAGGAGTGTCCTAGAATAACTGAGGAGTGTTCTAGAGTAACTGAGTGTCCTAGAATAACTGAGGAGTGTCCTAGAGTAACTGAGAAGTGTCCTACAGTAACTGAGGAGTATCCTAGAGTAACTGAGGAGTGTCCTAGAGTGACTGAAGAGAGTCCTAGAGTAACTGAGGGGTGTTCTAGAGTAACTGAGGAGTGTCCTAGAGTAACTGAGGAAAGTCCTAGAGTAACTGAGGAGTGTCCTTGAGTAACTGAGAAGTGTCCTAGAGTGACTGACGAGTGTCCTAGAATAACTGAGGAGTGTCCTAGAGTGACTGAGGAGTGTCCTAGAGTAACTGAGGAGTGTCCTAGAGTAACTGAGAAGTGTCCTAGAGTAACTGAGGAGTGTCCTAGAGTAACTGAGAAGTGTCCTAGAGTAACTGAGGAGTGTCCTAGAGTAACTGAGGAGTGTCCTAGAGTAACTGAGGAGTGTCCTAGAGTAACTGAGGAGTCTCCTAGAGTAACTGAGAAGTGTCCTAGAGCAACTGAGGAGTGTCCTAGAGTAACTGAGAAGTGTCCTAGAGTAACTGAGGAGTGTCCTAGAGTAACTGAGGAGTGTCCTAGAGTAACTGAGGAGTGTCCTAGAGTGACTGAGGAGTGTCCTAGAGTGACTGAGGAGTGTCCTAGAATAACTGAGGAGTGTCCTAGAGTAACTGAGGAGTATCCTAGAGTAACTGAGGAGTCTCCTAGAGTAACTGAGAAGTGTCCTAGAGTAACTGAGAAGTGTCCTAGAGTAACTGAGAAGTGTCCTAGAGTAACTGAAGAATGTCCAAGAGCAACTGAGAAGTGTCCTAGAGTAACTGAGGAGTGTCCTAGAGTAACTGAGGTGTCCTAGAGTAACTGAGGAGTGTCCTAGAGTAACTGAGGAGTGTCCTAGAGTAACTGAGAAGTGTCCTAGAGTAACTGAGGAAAGTCCTAGTGTAACTGAGGAGTGTCCTAGAGTAACTGAGAAGTGTCCTAGAGTAACTGAGGAATGTCCTAGAGTAACTGAGGAGTGTCCTAGAGTAACTGAGGAGTGTCCTAGAGTAACTGAGGAGTGTCCTAGAGTAACTGAGGAGTGTCCTAGAGTAACTGAGGAGTGTCCTAGTGTAACTGAGGAGTGTCCTAGTGTAACTGAGGAGTGTCCTAGAGTAACTGAGGAGTGTCCTAGAGTAAATGAGGAGTGTCCTAGAGTAACTGAGGAGTGTCCTAGAGTAACTGAGAAGTGTCCTAGAGTAACTGAGGAAAGTCCTAGAGTAA
>NC_091337.1:30744681-30803821 GCF_038502225.1 Cherax quadricarinatus
AATACAATATCTGTTAAGCCACGAGTCATACCTCACAATACAATACAATATCTGTTAAGCCACGAGTCATACCACACAATACAATACAATATCTGTTAAGCCACGAGTCATACCACACAATACAATATAATATGTGTTAAGCCACGAGTCATACCACACAATACAATACAATATCTGTTAAGCCACGAGTCATACCACACAATACAATACAATATCTGTTAAGTCACGAGTCATACCACACAATACAATACAATATCTGTTAAGCCACGAGTCATACAACACAATACAATATAATATCTGTTAAGCCACGAGTCATACCACACAATACAATATAATATGTGTTAAGCCACGAGTCATACCACACAATACAATACAATATCTGTTAAGCGACGAGTCATACCACACAATACAATACAATATCTGTTAAGCCACGAGTCATACCACACAATACAATATAATATGTGTTAAGCCACGAGTCATACCACACAATACAATACAATATCTGTTAAGCCACTAGTCATACTTCACAATACAATACAATATCTGTTAAGCCACGAGACATACCACACAATACAATCAATACAATTTTTATTTTCTTGCAAGATTACATTGAGATTATGTCATTACAATAATTAGTTGCCTCATCCTAAAATACTTTTGACATAAATATCCACAAGTCAGTTGCTTTTCCAGGGATTAAGAGATAACAATGTTTAAATTTGCCTTAAAGAAAGAGAATAAACTATCACCAGTTCTCCTTTGAATGAACTAATATTTTTCTTTTCCAATATTACTCAACACTTCCTCAGGAATCTTTTTCTTATTAATATTGTAAATTACCTAACTGTAGACAGCCTGTGCTGTCTGCCAGCTTAGTTCATATTTCGCGGCACTCAGGTGCTGCCATCTCTCGGCCTGCCCAGGTCAGTGGGACGCTGGTCCCACTCGCTCTCACTCTCTCAGCAGCCTAGAGTCAGTCAACAGTCCCTCTCCTCTCTCCCTCGCGGGCATGACCCTCCCGGGCCATGGGCACAAACACACAAACCTGTGTACCCACCACGACTTTGCAAATAAAGTAAGCCTCTGAAGACGTATTTACTCCCAGCTACCAGAAACACCAAATAATCTCGTTCACATAACGTTATTATCGTTATTATCGCAAACTTTATTTCCGCTTGACTCAATTAGGTTTATCCTCTTTTATTAATACAATAAAAATAATTAACTCGTCTACTTATTGTATTATACAAGAAATTCTCTTCATAAACATTTATATCTGACACCAAAATTTTCAAGCCCCGTTGGCTTGGTCGGGTGCCCCGGTGGCCTGGTCGGGTGCCCCGGTGGCTTGGTCGGGTGCCCCGGTGGCTTGGTTGGGTGCCCCGGTGGCCTGATCGGGTGCTTCGGTTGCCTGGTCGGGTGCCCTGGTGGCCTGGTCGAGTGCACCAGTGGATTGGTCGGGTGCCCCGGTGCCCTGGTCGGATGCCCTGGTGGCCTGGTCGGGTGCACCAGTGGCTTGGTCGGGTGCCCCGGTGCCCTGGTCGGGTGCCCCGGTGGCCTGGTCGGGTGCACACGGAGGGCCCGGCTTCGATTCCCGGCGGGTGGAAACATTTCAACGTGTTTCCTTACACCTATTGTCCTGTTCACCTAGCAGCATATAGGTACCTGGGTGTTAGTGGGCTGGTGTGGGTGGCATCCTGGGGGACAAGATTGAGGACCCCAATGGAAATAAGACACAGTCCTCGGTGACGCGCTGACTTTCATGGGTTATCCTGCGTGGCTAACCCTCCAGGGTTAAAAATCCGAAGAAAATCTTATCTCTCTTCTCTTGTACACATCCCTTCTAACAACTGCACTAACTTCTCCATGATGCTGGGAATCCTTACTCTGGTCATGTGATTTTAGTGGTCTTCTTACTTACTTAAAACCCAATAGCCCTACTTTCTTTATTTGGCCTATATTATAGTTATTTTTTTAAATCATGAAAGATTTTTGAAGGGTGAAAAGGGAATGTCCTTTATATTCTATGGTGACCCGCTAATGGCAGTGCTTTCTGCAGCGATTAAGGACATTTGTGCAGAGTGGAGTGAGGTGCAAAGTTTTGTGGAGAAATATCACCCTAACAAAGGTGTTGTAAGCTGTTGCAAGCCGTGTCTGCAACAACATCCAGAGTAAGTTAGCACATTTTGTTGACCTGATTGACCTGTATGATAATGTAAATGACACTAGAAAACGCCTGACTTCTAGATTTTTACTTTAAAAATATACAACTGGCTTTGTTTTTACTGTTCGGTCTCGCTCATTATTAACATAAGCCATTCTGTTATTTTGAGGCGGGTAAGGTAAACAGGAGATGCAGTTCCCAGGAAATTTAGAAATATTTGGCTGGTAATGCCACATATAACTTGGTGCTGGGGTTGGTGGTATATTTTTGCAGCATTTCCTGGGGCAGACAATATGATGATTTTTGGGTAGATGTGTCCACCTCCCATTATGATAAACTGCCCAGCTGTACTTTTTATAGCATTTACAAATGCTACCACTATATAAACATCATAATTTTTTGACAACTCAGTAGATGGATGCCACTGAATAATGGATAAAGATGAGTGAGTGGGTGATTGATGATAAGCATATGGCTACCTACATGAGAGTGCGCCTTATGGAAGGTTACAGTGTCATTACTCTCAGTGAGGAAAGCCAAGAACGCCTGTGTTACGATGTCCACACAGAATATTCACAAGATTGCCAACGTTATGCTATTGAAAAAGACGAGAGATCCCTCACATGCCCTATTATTTTCCAGAACAGAGCTAGTGTGGCATGCAAAGAGGACGTAACCTTTATTCGGCGCATGTACACACCCTCATTGAAAGGCTATCTCCCCCAACCAGCGAACCAGTACTAAGGGTCGGACGATGGGGCCCCGTCTTTCGATCAGTACCCAGGTTCAGCCAATGAGAAGATGGTTCTGGCAATTGCAGAGGTGTTGTGGCTGCCACTCGCCTGTCTGCCAATGTCATTCCCATTCTAGAGCTGGTTGAAGCACAGTCTGCTCTCTAGTTGCATTTATTCTGCCTTGCTTACCGTGGCGTGCACTAAAACCTATTGTTGTACATAGTGTATATAGTGTACATACTTCTGTTCTTGGTGAAAGGATAATATAAGTCAAAAGTTTTCTGCTGTGTTTGTTTTGCTCCCTTTACACCCAGGATAACAGGCCTTTGAATTCCTGGGTTGTAATAGCTAGTCTCTCACTTGCTTCAGAAAGATAACAGTGGAGAAGATTTAAGACTTCTTGACAAGGATGCGATACTGATATACGTCACATTTTCCCATCCAAGTAATGTCTCAGTATTGCTAAGAACTTTGTCTCCAGGAAAGAACATGTAAGGAAAACAAATCAGTATGTGAGGCATAACTTGATGCAACTAATTCTTGCATAAAGGTGTTGCAGCTGTGGAGGGCCTCCAGGGCCATAGATTGTCTCTCCCACAAGTGTGTTGTTTTACAGTAAATACATAAGAAAGATGGGTTTTTTGATGGTTATATGTTACCATATCAGGTGTACTTCAGTTTACCCGGTGCACATGTTAGTGTTGGTTAGTCTTGTGATACATGGGAGTCTAATCATTTTATTTTTGTCTTTCTAACTGGTATTCTGGAAGACTATTTATCCCTAGTCTTCAGACTACCTGCAAGCGGCCCTTTTGTTAACTACAGTGGCTGCTGACTTTTTTTTTCCCCTTCTTGGAATATATTCCTGTGATGAAGACCTGTCTGGACTGCGTCTTATGTTGTAGCAGAAGACGGTCTCAGATATTTAAGAGACATCTGCAGCTTCTTCTGAAGGAAACCAACTTTAACTATATAAAGTGTTTTCCTATGTGCCTTTTGTTCCGCCTCAGTGTGACCTTTCATATCGACTGTGTCGACATGTAGGATCACCTCTGATTTGATTTTCTTCTCATTACTTGAAATCTTGTTTAATGTAATGGCCGTGTCTGTCCGCCTACATATGTCCCTCTCTTCTAAAACTTTCAGATTTCGCTTGTCTCATTCCATTTTTTTCTATTAAATCTTCAATATTTGTGTTCCTTCTTCTGCCTTTAGGATTTCCTCTTTGCTTGCTTTTTCGTAGTTCATTTAAATCGAACACCACATGAACTCTGTATCTCATGTCCCTCCTTTTCTTGTCTCGTCAAAATTATCCTCTCCTTCTTCATTTCCTTAGAATCATTTGCCATTTCAACATTCTTTCCCCTTTCTTGTCTTGAATCTTGTCTTTCCTTGTCTTCAGTCTGTCTTCTAAGCTTGTCTACTTCCTACCTTCGTATCCTAACTATATTTCCAAGGTTCTCTCTATCCCTTCATTTTATCTTCCTTGTCTACTTGTATTTCCTCCATTAATTTTCATTCTTTTTTATGCCTCTTCCTTAAACATGCACAAATGTTCAATATTTTCCCCTTGCTCTTCAACTACCATTTTCTCTACATTTACCGCCATTTTATCTAGGCCTCTGGGACCTAAGAGATTGCATTAACTCCCACATGATACCTGGAATATACCTGGAAAGGCTTTCAGGGGTCAACGCCCTCGCGGCCCGGTCTAAGACCAGGCCTCGTGGTGGATCAGAGTCTGGTCAACCAGGCTGTTACTATTGGCCGCATGTAAACCGACGAATGAACCACAGCCCAGCTGATCAGGTACTGGCTATAGGTGTGTGTTCAGAGCCAGGGTTATGAATGTTGAGATGAGTTCCTTTCTTTGTAGATGAAGTTCCATCCCTCTAATCAGCTAATTCTTGGTAAACAGCTTTTGTAGTTTACGTTGAGGTAAACCTGTGTGGAGGAAGTGGTGGAGAAGAATGTATGGGTTAGGCTGGATAAATGGAAACTTAGCATTCTGCCGGTGATGGTGGAGTTGTGTGTATGTGAGAAGGTTTAGCCTCTCATAGGCCAGTAGGTTTACGGTAGTGTTCCCCTGAAGATAATATTATTTATTGTGGTAATAAGATGGCGTTTCCTGAATACGCTGGTGAAAGAAAAAAAAGCATGTATTTTCTTGTATTAATTACAGTATATTGTTGATCAAAGAAAAATCATTCAGGAAAACTGGGCAACTTTGCAATAAACATTCTAGAAATATAGATGTATCTGATGCTCAAAGGTAATTCGGTAGTTATCCTAGATCGCGAGGATTACCTCCGTAAAGGTGATGTCTTGCTCTCTGACTCACGCACCTACACTCCTCTCGTTTCCAACCCTCTTGATCGCACCAAGTGAACTTTCAACAAAAAACTAAGGACTCTCTCCGACCTCTGTCCTCCTGACTTTGACCTTGTTCAACGGTTTCGTGTCATCTGTCCCTCTCTTCCCTATTTCTATGGCCTTCACAAAACTCATAAACCTGATATTCCTCTTCGTCCTATCATATCCTCTAGAGGTTCTGTCTCTTATTCTCTTGCTTCTTGGCTGGCCAAAACCCTCACTCCCTTTCTTGGTACTTTTTCTCCTGCCCACCTCCGTCACTCTCAAGACTTCATTGAACGGGTTCGCTCTCTCCCAACCTGTAAGATGCTTAGTCTTGACGTTGAGTCCCTCTTCACCAATGTCCCTCTTGATGATGTCCTTGATTTCCTTAGAGAGAAGGCCCATGAAGAGTTTCTTCATCTCCCTATCCCCACTGATGTCTTTCTTGATCTGATCCGCCTCTGTGTGGACTCTAACTCCTTTTCCTTCCTAGGGAAATATTATTCTCAAACCTTCGGTGTCGCTATGGGTTCTCCTCTCTCTCCTGTCCTTGCTAATCTTTACATGGAATACTTCGAGACTGTTCTTCCTACCCTCGATGTGCAACCTTCACTCTGGCTCCGCTATGTGGATGACATCTTTGCTCTGTGGCCTCATGACTCCAGTCTCTTCCAACCTTTTCATGAAGCTCTTAATAATCTTGCCCCTTCCATTAAGTTTAAAGCTGAATGGGAATCTAATTCCTTGCTTCCTTTCCTTGATGTCCATGTCCACCGCTCAGATACAGGTTTTTCCTTTTCCGTTTACCGTAAACCTATGCACAGTGGCATGTACATTCACTACTTTTCCTATCATGCCCTCCGCATCTGTGATCCTCAGTTCCTTCCAGCAGAAATTTCCACTCTTCATAATTCGTTCTCCCGTCTTGGCTACCCTTCCCATTTCATAGACTCTGCCCTCTCACGTGCTAAACGCAATTTCTTCTCTCCCAAACTCTCTACTCATGGGAACTCTTCTATCCTCTGCCTTCCCTACATTTCCGGTCATTCTAATCTCAACAATTCTCTCCGTCCCTTAGACATCAAGCTTACCTTCCGCCAGACTAACACTCTTCGCACTAATCTCGTTCATACTTCTCCTCCCTCTACAGATGTTCCTGGTGTCTACTCTATTTCTTGCTCCTCCTGTCCTCTTCAATACTTCGGAGAAACTGGTCGATCTCTTTCTGACAGACTTAGGGAGCACAAAAATAGTGTTAGGCTTGCCGACACTAACAATGCTCTTTTCTGTCACGTCAGAGATCATAGCCATCATATTGATTGGTCTTCTGCTAAAACTGTCTTCCCTACTTCCAACTCGAACAGTCGCCGTCTAGTTGAATCCTCTCTAATACACAACTTTCCTTGTATGAACCTTAGCCCTGGCTTCGTCTCTGTAGATGTCTTCCTCTCCCACTACATTGTAAAATGCTCCAAACTTCAGAACACCCGTGACTTAACCTGAATCCTCATTTTTTCTTTTTCTTTTTCTTCTTCCTCTTCCCCTTTCCTCTTTCCTTTTCTCCTCTGGGTTGTCTTTCTCTCTCCTGTCTCGTGTTTCTGTTCCTTCTTCATTTATTTCACCACTTCCCCTTTCACGCACCTCGGTGCGCTTGCTCTCCCTCTGTGGGTTTCTAGCTCTCTTGCAGTGCTCCCCTTCCTATGTATTTGACTGGCTCGTCTTCCTTATTTCCCACTTCTACTACTACTACAACTACTACCTCATCTTCTACTACTACTACAACTACTGATGGAATTAAGACACATGTGCGGCGTCTGGTAGTCTTTGTTGTGGACGTTTCGCCATCCAGTGGCTGGCTGGATAGCGAAACGTCTACGATGGGGATGCCCGGGTGTTGTGCATGTGTCTTAATTTCATCTTGTCGGTATTATAAACAATTCTTGTACTACTACTACTACTACCACCACCACCACCTCTTCCTGCCTATATATAGCCGTCCTGCTCCACCTCTGGTTAGTGTGACTTTGGCAATGGTCCAAGTCGGACCGAAACGTCGTCGTAAGCTTCTCATTTTTATGTGCGGGTTATTTGTGTATGTGTGGTATGTCATAATGAATGACCTTCTTAAGAATGTGTTAAGTTATCCAACCTCTGAAGGTTTGCATGCCAATCAGATAACATGTTTGTTCCTCTTGTAATATTCCATTTATTTATAAGTGTTTCGCGAACTTCAGTTTACTGTTCACTTTATAGTTTCTCTTCACTTGCACGAAACCTTCACAACACAACACTAGATAGAAATACTGAAGAACTTTCTCATATGGTCAGTCTTGCCACTTCCCCTTCATTATCATATTTAAAGAAAGTTCTGATACTCATTATCACTTCCAGGATAAATGCAGATCCCTTTTGCAAATAATTTACTTGATTCAACTTACGCAAACCTCTGTGTTCCGTTTAAGCAAAGTTTTCTCAGTGTTGGTTCCGTTCCAGGATGGTTCCATGACCGACAGTGGTAGGTGCAAGAGAGGATGAGCTGGAGAAGTGAGCATCACGCACACTCAAAACCTGGATTCTTGTTGTGTATCTGTATGTACTCGCCTAATTGTGTGTGTGTACTCACCTAATTGTGGTTGCAAGGATCGAGACTCGGCTCCTGGCCCCGCCCTGTGTGTGTGTGTGTGTGTGTGTGTGTGTGTGTGTGTGTTCGTGTGCTCACCTATATTTACTCACTTATGTATGGTTGCAGGAGTTGTTCCGTAGCTCCTGGCCCCTCCTCTTCGCTAGTCGCTAGTAAGTCCACTCTCTGCTCCAAAAGCCTTATCGTACCTCTTATTAAGGCAATGTATTGATCTTGCCTCCACTACCTCATTGTCCAGATTGTTCCACTTCCTGACAACTCTTAGGCTGGCTGTCATGTATGAGGTCATTCCTTTCTAGGTGCTCCACCACTCTTCTCCTGACAAATTTCTCCATTAATGTTACCTATCTGTCTCATTTCTGGGGACTGCATTTGCTGTCTTCCACACCTCAGGAAATTGCCCTGTTTCGATAGATTTATTGAAGATTGGTGTTAGCGGCACGTACAGTGCCATCGCTGTGTTTCTCAGGACCCACCTACAGGTGTTATCTGGGCCAACCGCCGTCGAGGTGTCTAGTTCACAAAGCAGTTTCTTCACCGCCTCCTCGTTTGTGTGAACTGTGTTCAGCACTTGCTGGTGTACTTTATCGCCTCGGTTTGCTGGAACCCCTTCTGTTTCCACTGTGAATTCTTCCCTAAATCTTGTGCTGGGCAGTATATTTATATGTATATATGTATATGTTTAAGTATGTATTTATGTATGTATGTACTCACCAAATTGTGGTTGCGCGAATCGATTTATAGCTCCTGACTCCTTCTCTTTGCTAGTGGCTTCTAAATCCACTCTCTCCCTGCTCACATAGCCTTATTGTACCTCATCTTAAAGCTATATATGGATCCTGCCTCCACTACTTCACTTTCCAAATTGCTTTGCTTCCTGACAACTCTAAGGCTGACGAAATACTCCCTAACATCCCTATGACTCCTTTGAATTTTTAATTTCCAGTTGTGTCCCCTTCTTGAGTCCCATCTCTGAAACATTCTGGCCCTGTCCATCTTGTAAGTTCCTCTCAGTATTTTATGCTTCGTTATCATGTGTTCCCTATCCCTTCTGTCCTCCAGTGTCGTCAGGTTCAGTTCCCTTAACCTCTCCCCATAAGACATGCCGCTTAGCTCCGGGACTAGTCTTGTTGCAAACTTTTGCACTTTATCCAACTTTTTGACGTGTCTGACCAGGTTTGAGTTCCATACTGGTACTGTCTACTCCAGTATGGGGCTGACATGCATGGTCTTCGATGACTCCTTACATGTCGATACGCTATTCTTAGGTTTGTCAGATGCCTATACGCTTTAGTTGTTATTTGGTTGATGTGCACCTCAGATGTCCTCGGTATAATGCTCTCACTAAGCTCTTGTTCTTTGAGTGAGTTTTGACCCCCTAGGGTGTTTTTCCGTCTGTGGTTTTCTTTATCCTTCCACAAGCTTCATCACTTTGCACTTTGCGGGGTTAAACCCCATGAGCCAATTGCCGGACCAGGGTTGTAGCCTATCTAGATCCCTTTGAAGGCTTAACTGACCTTCCACTTGTAATCTTCTCATTAACTTCACATCATCTGCGAACAGTGATGCCTTGGAATTTATCCCTTCCGTCAATTGATTCACATGTACAACAAACAACACCTTTTCACGTACCAACACTTGTTGTTTCCTTTATGTTAGGTATTCCCTGATCCATTGCTGCTTGGTGTTCTGGCTTCTGAACCTGTGTCTTGCGTGGTATTGTGTCGAAAGCCTTCTTACAGCCCAAGAAGATGCAGTCTATACATCTCTCTCTCTATTTCCTGTCTTACTTCTGTTACCTTGTCACAGAACTCCAGTATTTTTGTAGCACAGGATTTCCCTTCCCTGAAGGTGTGCTGGTTGTCTTGTATTAGCCAGTTCCTTTCTAGGTGCTCCGAAACTCTTCTGATAATCTTCTCCATGACTTTATATACTATACATGTCAGTGACACTGGTCTGTGGTTAAAAGCTGCCTGCCTCTCTCCTTTGTTAAATACTAGAACTACGTTTGCTGCCTTTACACCTCAGGCAGTTGCCCTGTTTCGATAGATTTATTGAAGATTATTGTTAGTGGCACACAGTGCGTCTACTTCCTCTCTCACGACCCACAGAGAGATGTCTGTACCCACCGCCTTCGAGGTATCTAGCTCACCTAGCAGTTTCTTCACCTCCTCCTCCTCCCTTGTATGCAGTGTGTCCAGTACTAGCTGATGTACCCCACCACCTCGGTTTGCTGGAAGCCTCTGTATGTTTACCTTGAATGCCTTCCTAAATGAATGTATGTGGTATGTACTCACCTATTTGTACTCACCTATTTGTGGTTGCAGGGGTCGAGTCCTAGCTCCTGGCCCCGCCTCTTCACCGGTTGCTACTAGACCCTCTCTCTCCCCGCTCCATGAGCTTTATCAAACCTCGTCTTAAAACTGTGTATGGTTCCTGCCTCCACTACGTCATTTTCTAGGCTATTCCACTGCCTTACAACTCTATGACTGAAGAAATACTTCCTACTATCTCTCTGACTCATTTGTGTCTTCAACTTCCAATTGTGGCCTCTTGTTTCTGTGTCCCCTCCCTGGAACATCCTGTCCTTGTCCACCTTGTCTATTCCACGCAGTATTTTATATGTCGTTATCATGTCTCCCCTGACCCTCCTGTCCTCCAGTGTCGTCAGGCCGATTTCCCTTAATCTTTCTTCATAGGACATTCCCCTTAGCGTGTATGTATGCGTGTGAAGGCTTACTCAGCCCTGTAACAACTTCAGGCAGTATTACCAAGGCTGGCTCCTCATCACGAAAATTAATATATAGAAAAAGAAATAACAGACAAACGTAAACACTTTATTATATAGAAAATATAAAATATAAAACACTTTAATGTAGGATTAATATTTCATATTTAAGAAAATGAAAAATGAAAAATGTAAATGATAACTGAATTCAACGCTAATATAAAACTTGGGTGTCTGGTGTTGGTGACACTGCTTGTTGAAATCGTAGCCGTTGCCGATGATGGGGGGGGGGGGGTCGCAGGTGTTGGTTACAACCCACTGGCTAGTTCTTCACAGTATAGCCTTGAGTATTCTATCCCGATGACAGGAAAGCAGGTTCTTTACCGCTGTAATGATGAGGGGTTACGTCCTGCAATTTCATACAGGTGCACAGGTAATTAAATCCAAAAAGGGGAAGTCTCAGGACGTTAGTCCATCTCCATCAGTTCTGCTCGTTGATTGACAGGTGACCCTCTCTGTCATCCAAGCTGGAAAGATAGACAGGTTACCCACTGCTTAAGAAATCACTCTCCATGATAAGTACAATACCTAAAAGATGTGGTGATTATTACAACAGTCAACTTAGAGCAAAACTGAAAGGACTAAGTTTATTATTGGTCAAAAGTGAAGCTTTCAACGAATAAATCCACTAGAATACAAGGCTTAAAGTCAGGGAAAATCGAAGTATGGCAAGTAGGAGAAGCCTGGGCTTTGGTCTGAGCCCTAGTCAAGACATTTATAGTATCGGAGGTGATATATTCACTTTCATCTAATAAATGAACCAGTGATCCTGCTACCTCGCTTTCGAGAGTAGCATCACTGGTTTTTAATCCCACATGAATCTCACGAGACATTGTCTCATCTGAACTTTTGAGGGGCTTCTCTGACTCTACAGAAAGAGGATCTGAAACACCTATGTCCATGTTTGGTGATGAAAGGTCAACCTCTGAAGGAAGAATATTCTGGAACTGTCACTTCTTGGTATGTATCCAGATCATGCTATCTCGCACCCATCATCATGTAGTGGGAGTGTCTGCATTTGGGTTAATAAGACCTGTCATAGTGACACGCATCAATCAGGAGACTCGTGCACCTACTGCCGGGCAACGCTCCTCAAGCTCCCTATCACGTATCAATGAGGAGACTCGTGCACCTACTGCCGGGCAACGCTCCTCAAGCGCCCTATCACGTATCAATGAGGATACTCGTGCACCTACTGCAATCAGGAGACTCGTGCACCTACTGCCGGGCAACGCTCCTCAAGCGCCCTATCACGTATCAATGAGGAGACTCGTGCCCCCTAATGCCGGGCAACGCTCCTCAACCGTCCTATCACGTATCAATGAGGAGACTCGTGCACCTACTGCCGGGCAACGCTCCTCAAGCGTCCTATCACACATCAATGAGGAGACTCGTGCACGTACTGCCGGGCAACGCTCCTCAAGCGCTCTATCTGTTTATTTTTTCCCCTGGAAGCTGTAAATTGTTCTGGGAATGTGAGGTGCGGGAGATGGGATTCTTCATTTGGTTTTTCTGTGTTTTCTTGCAGATTACATGAAGAGGGAAACAAAGAAGAGGAACCTGTAAAAAAGGAATAACGGACACAGTAAGAAAGGAAAAAATTAGAGGGGGACTGAGGAACTGAATAAATAATAAAAGAAGATAATGAGAGAGAAAGTCATGGTATACTGGAGGAACTGAAACTAAAATATAGACAAAAACATCACACAGGAAATTTCTTCACTCCTCTTGAGACGCCGCCTTATATTTTGTTTATAATTAAAGTATTTAATAAATTGTCATGAAAACCTGTATTTTTGAACACATTATTAGGAATATATCAACTTAGGTTCCAGCAGGACATAAAAGTATGTCAGGAAAGCTTGTATTAACCGAGAGATGTTTTAGCAAGATGTGATTTACTTCTGTTATCAGATGCAGTCTGATAAGACTGCACCTTATAACAGCTACGTCAACTGTTGTAATAAGTCGTTAACAGACGTGGTTGTTGTGTTATTGAGCAA
Source organism: Cherax quadricarinatus (assembly GCF_038502225.1). Taxonomy (NCBI): domain Eukaryota; kingdom Metazoa; phylum Arthropoda; class Malacostraca; order Decapoda; family Parastacidae; genus Cherax; species Cherax quadricarinatus. Next base: position 30,757,367 of record NC_091337.1, read on the forward strand.
CTACCCTTATAATAATACGTCAATACCGATATAAAATCGCTACTTAGGAAGTGATGTGATGATAACACATAACTGCCGCAGTTGTTGCAATATTTAGTATTAATTCGTTGGTGGTTCTGTAAATCATCGCCTCGGCAACCCGGCCAGGAAGCCAGGCTTCCTGTTCACCAGTCTGCTGTTAAATTTCTGGTGCCTGCGGAATGGACGCCACACTAGGATGGACGCCACACTAGGCTAGACGCCACACTAGGCTAGACGCCACACTAGGCTGGACGCCCCACTGGGCTGGAAGCCACACAAGGCTGGATGCCACACTAGGCTGGACATCAGACTAGGCTGGAAGCCACACAAGGCTGGATGCCACACTAGGCTGGACACCAGACTAGGCTGGACGCCACACTAGGCTAAACGACACAGTAGGCTGGACGACACACTAGGCTGGACTCCACACTAGGCTGAACGACACACTAGGCTGAACGACACACTAGGCTAAACGACACAGTAGGCTGGGCGACACACTAGGCTGGACGCCCCACTAGGCTGGAAGCCCCACTAGGCTGGAAGCCACACAAGCCTGGACGCCACACTAGGCTGGACACCAGACTAGGCTGGACGCCACACTAGGCTAAACGACACAGTAGGCTGGACGACACACTAGGCTGGACACCAAACTAGGCTGGACGCCACATTAGGCTGAACAACACACTAGGCTGGAAGCCACACAAGGCTGGACGCCACACTAGGCTGGAAGCCACACAAGGCTGGACGCCCCACTAGGCTGGAAGCCACACAAGGCTGGACGCAACACTAGGCTGAACGACACTCTAGGCTAGACGCCACATTAGGCTAGACGCCACACTAGGCTAGACGCCACACTAGGCTGAACGCCATACTAGGCTGGACGCCATACTAGGCTGAACGCCATACTAGGCTGAACGCCATACTAGGCTGGACGCCATACTAGGCTGAACGCCATACTAGGCTGGACGCCATACTAGGCTGAACGCCATACTAGGCTGGACGCCATACTAGGCTGAACGCCATACTAGGCTGGACGCCATACTAGGCTGGACGCCATACTAGGCTGAACGCCATACTAGGCTGGACGCCATACTAGGCTGAACGACACAGTACGCTGGACGACACACTAGGCTGGACACCACACTAGGCCGGACGGCACACTAGGCAGGACGACACACTAGGCTGGACAATGCACTAGGCTGGACGACACACTAGGCTGGACGACACACTAGGCTGAACGACACAGTAGGCTGGACGACACACTAGGCTGAACGACACAGTAGGCTGGACAACACACTAGGCTGGACGGCACACTAAGCTGGACGACACACTAGGCTGGACGACACACTAGGCTGGACGACACACTAGGCTGGACGACACACTATGCGGAACGACACACTAGGCTGAACGACACACTAGGCTGGACGTCACACTAGGCTGGACCACACACTAGGCTGAACGAAACACTAGGGTGGACGACACACTCGACTGGACGACACACTCGGTTGGACGACACAATAGGCTGGACGACAGACTAGGCTGGACGACACACAAGGCTGAACGACACACTAGGCTGGACGACACACTAGACTGGACGACACGCTAGGCTGGACGACACACTAGGCTGAACGACACACTAGGCTGAACGACTCACTAGGCTGAACGACACACTAGGCTGAACGACACACTAGGCTGAACGACACACTAGGCTGAACGATACACTAGGCTGAACGATACACTAGGCTGAAAGACACACTAGGCTGAACGACACACTAGGCTGAACGACACACTAGGTTGAACGATACACTAGGCTGAACGATACACTAGGCTGAACGATACACTAGGCTGAACGATACACTAGGATGAACGATACACTAGGCTGAACGATACACTAGGCTGAACGATACACTAGGCTGAACGATACACTAGGCTGAACGATACACTAGGCTGGGCAAGAACACTTTACGAACCTGTTCAGCTCCCAATGAAAATTTACTGATTTCCCATATATATAATGGAAGATTCTTTAAAAATATTGATCTTTTTTGATATTTGACTTTTTCCTTCGTGATCTTATTGCATACCATATTTGTTTTGTTTGTGTGTGTGAGGACGGAGGGGGGTAGGGAAGCAACACCACCGGCCGCTGCTGCTCTGCTGTGAGGACGGAGGGGGGTAGGGAAGCAACACCACCGGCTGCTGCTGCTCTGCTGTGAGGACGGAGGGGGGTAGGGAAGCAACACCACCGGCTGCTGCTGCTCTGCTGTGAGGACGGAGGGGGGTAGGGAAGCAACACCACCGGCCGCTGCTGCTCTGCTGTGAGGACGGAGGGGGGTAGGGAAGCAACACCACCGGCCGCTGCTGCTCTGCTGTGAGGACGGAGGGGGGTAGGGAAGCAACACCACCGGCCGCTGCTGCTCTGCTGTGAGGACGGAGGGGGGTAGGGAAGCAACACCACCGGCCGCTGCTGCTCTGCTGTGAGGACGGAGGGGGGTAGGGAAGCAACACCACCGGCCGCTGCTGCTCTGCTGTGAGGACGGAGGGGGGTAGGGAAGCAACACCACCGGCCGCTGCTGCTCTGCTGTGAGGACGGAGGGGGGTAGGGAAGCAACACCACCGGCCGCTGCTGCTCTGCTGTGAGGACGGAGGGGGGTAGGGAAGCAACACCACCGGCCGCTGCTGCTCTGCTGTGAGGACGGAGGGGGGTAGGGAAGCAACACCACCGGCCGCTGCTGCTCTGCTGTGAGGACGGAGGGGGGTAGGGAAGCAACACCACCGGCCGCTGCTGCTCTGCTGTGAGGACGGAGGGGGGTAGGGAAGCAACACCACCGGCCGCTGCTGCTCTGCTGTGAGGACGGAGGGGGGTAGGGAAGCAACACCACCGGCCGCTGCTGCTCTGCTGTGAGGACGGAGGGGGGTAGGGAAGCAACACCACCGGCCGCTGCTGCTCTGCTGTGAGGACGGAGGGGGGTAGGGAAGCAACACCACCGGCCGCTGCTGCTCTGCTGTGAGGACGGAGGGGGGTAGGGAAGCAACACCACCGGCCGCTGCTGCTCTGCTGTGAGGACGGAGGGGGGTAGGGAAGCAACACCACCGGCCGCTGCTGCTCTGCTGTGAGGACGGAGGGGGGTAGGGAAGCAACACCACCGGCCGCTGCTGCTCTGCTGTGAGGACGGAGGGGGGTAGGGAAGCAACACCACCGGCCGCTGCTGCTCTGCTGTGAGGACGGAGGGGGGTAGGGAAGCAACACCACCGGCCGCTGCTGCTCTGCTGTGAGGACGGAGGGGGGTAGGGAAGCAACACCACCGGCCGCTGCTGCTCTGCTGTGACGACGGAGGGGGGTAGGGAAGCAACACTACCGGCCGCTGCTGCTCTGCTGTGAGGACGGAGAGGGGTAGGGAAGCAACACCACCGGCCGCTGCTGCTCTGCTGTGAGGACGGAGGGGGGTAGGGAAGCAACACCACCGGCCGCTGCTGCTCTGCTGTGACGACGGAGGGGGGTAGGGAAGCAACACCACCGGCCGCTGCTGCTCTGCTGTGAGGACGGAGGGGGGTAGGGAAGCAACACCACCGGCCGCTGCTGCTCTGCTGTGAGGACGGAGGGGGGTAGGGAAGCAACACCACCGGCCGCTGCTGCTCTGCTGTGAGGACGGAGAGGGGTAGGGAAGCAACACCACCGGCCGCTGCTGCTCTGCTGTGAGGACGGAGGGGGGTAGGGAAGCAACACCACCGGCCGCTGCTGCTCTGCTGTGAGGACGGAGGGGGGTAGGGAAGCAACACCACCGGCCGCTGCTGCTCTGCTGTGAGGACGGAGGGGGGTAGGGAAGCAACACCACCGGCCGCTGCTGCTCTGCTGTGAGGACGGAGGGGGGTAGGGAAGCAACACCACCGGCCGCTGCTGCTCTGCTGTGAGGACGGAGGGGGGTAGGGAAGCAACACCACCGGCCGCTGCTGCTCTGCTGTGAGGACGGAGGGGGGTAGGGAAGCAACACCACCGGCCGCTGCTGCTCTGCTGTGAGGACGGAGGGGGGTAGGGAAGCAACACCACCGGCCGCTGCTGCTCTGCTGTGAGGACGGAGGGGGGTAGGGAAGCAACACCACCGGCCGCTGCTGCTCTGCTGTGAGGACGGAGGGGGGTAGGGAAGCAACACCACCGGCCGCTGCTGCTCTGCTGTGAGGACGGAGGGGGGTAGGGAAGCAACACCACCGGCCGCTGCTGCTCTGCTGTGAGGACGGAGGGGGGTAGGGAAGCAACACCACCGGCCGCTGCTGCTCTGCTGTGAGGACGGAGAGGGGTAGGGAAGCAACACCACCGGCCGCTGCTGCTCTGCTGTGAGGACGGAGTGGGGTAGGGAAGCAACACCACCGGCCGCTGCTGCTCTGCTGTGAGGACGGAGGGGGGTAGGGAAGCAACACCACCGGCCGCTGCTGCTCTGCTGTGAGGACGGAGGGGGGTAGGGAAGCAACACCACCGGCCGCTGCTGCTCTGCTGTGAGGACGGAGGGGGGTAGGGAAGCAACACCACCGGCCGCTGCTGCTCTGCTGTGAGGACGGAGGGGGGTAGGGAAGCAACACCACCGGCCGCTGCTGCTCTGCTGTGAGGACGGAGGGGGGTAGGGAAGCAACACCACCGGCCGCTGCTGCTCTGCTGTGAGGACGGAGGGGGGTAGGGAAGCAACACCACCGGCCGCTGCTGCTCTGCTGTGAGGACGGAGGGGGGTAGGGAAGCAACACCACCGGCCGCTGCTGCTCTGCTGTGAGGACGGAGGACGGGGTAGGGAAGCAACACCACCGGCCGCTGCTGCTCTGCTGTGACGACGGAGAGGGGTAGGGAAGCAACACCACCGGCCGCTGCTGCTCTGCTGTGAGGACGGAGGGGGGTAGGGAAGCAACACCACCGGCCGCTGCTGCTCTGCTGTGAGGACGGAGAGGGGTAGGGAAGCAACACCACCGGCCGCTGCTGCTCTGCTGTGAGGACGGAGGGGGGTAGGGAAGCAACACCACCGGCCGCTGCTGCTCTGCTGTGAGACGACGGAGGGGGGGAGGGGTAGGGAAGCAACACCACCGGCCGCTGCTACTCTGCTGTGACGACGGAGAGGGGTAGGGAAGCAACACCACCGGCCGCTGCTGCTCTGCTGTGAGACGGAGGGGGTAGGGAAGCAACACCACCGGCCGCTGCTGCTCTGCTGTGACGACGGAGAGGGGTAGGGAAGCAACACCACCGGCCGCTGCTGCTCTGCTGTGACGACGGAGAGGGGTAGGGAAGCAACACCACCGGCCGCTGCTGCTCTGCTGTGACGACGGAGAGGGGTAGGGAAGCAACACCACCGGCCGCTGCTGCTCTGCTGTGACGACGGAGAGGGGTAGGGAAGCAACACCACCGGCCGCTGCTGCTCTGCTGTGACGACGGAGAGGGGTAGGGAAGCAACACCACCGGCCGCTGCTGCTCTGCTGTGACGGACGGAGAGGGGGGGTAGGGAAGCAACACCACCGGCCGCTGCTGCTCTGCTGTGACGACGGAGAGGGGTAGGGAAGCAACACCACCGGCCGCTGCTGCTCTGCTGTGACGACGGAGAGGGGTAGGGAAGCAACACCACCGGCCGCTGCTGCTCTGCTGTGACGACGGAGGGGGGTAGGGAAGCAACACCACCGGCCGCTGCTGCTCTGCTGTGAGGACGGAGGGGGGTAGGGAAGCAACACCACCGGCCGCTGCTGCTCTGCTGTGACGGACTGAGGGGGGGGTAGGGAAGCAACACCACCGGCCGCTGCTGCTCTGCTGTGACGACGGAGAGGGGTAGGGAAGCAACACCACCGGCCGCTGCTGCTCTGCTGTGACGACGGAGAGGGGTAGGGAAGCAACACCACCGGCCGCTGCTGCTCTGCTGTGAGGACGGAGGGGGGTAGGGAAGCAACACCACCGGCCGCTGCTGCTCTGCTGTGACGACGGAGAGGGGTAGGGAAGCAACACCACCGGCCGCTGCTGCTCTGCTGTGAGGACGGAGGGGGGTAGGGAAGCAACACCACCGGCCGCTGCTGCTCTGCTGTGAGGACGGAGGGGGGTAGGGAAGCAACACCACCGGCCGCTGCTGCTCTGCTGTGAGGACGGAGGGGGGTAGGGAAGCAACACCACCGGCCGCTGCTGCTCTGCTGTGAGGACGGAGGGGGGTAGGGAAGCAACACCACCGGCCGCTGCTGCTCTGCTGTGACGACGGAGAGGGGTAGGGAAGCAACACCACCGGCCGCTGCTGCTCTGCTGTGAGGACGGAGGGGGGTAGGGAAGCAACACCACCGGCCGCTGCTGCTCTGCTGTGAGGACGGAGGGGGGTAGGGAAGCAACACCACCGGCCGCTGCTGCTCTGCTGTGAGGACGGAGGGGGGTAGGGAAGCAACACCACCGGCCGCTGCTGCTCTGCTGTGAGGACGGAGGGGGGTAGGGAAGCAACACCACCGGCCGCTGCTGCTCTGCTGTGAGGACGGAGGGGGGTAGGGAAGCAACACCACCGGCCGCTGCTGCTCTGCTGTGAGGACGGAGGGGGGTAGGGAAGCAACACCACCGGCCGCTGCTGCTCTGCTGTGAGGACGGAGGGGGGTAGGGAAGCAACACCACCGGCCGCTGCTGCTCTGCTGTGAGGACGGAGGGGGGTAGGGAAGCAACACCACCGGCCGCTGCTGCTCTGCTGTGAGGACGGAGGGGGGTAGGGAAGCAACACCACCGGCCGCTACTGCTCTGCTGTGAGGACGGAGGGGGGTAGGGAAGCAACACCACCGGCCGCTGCTGCTCTGCTGTGAGGACGGAGGGGGGTAGGGAAGCAACACCACCGGCCGCTGCTGCTCTGCTGTGAGGACGGAGGGGGGTAGGGAAGCAACACCACCGGCCGCTGCTGCTCTGCTGTGAGGACGGAGGGGGGTAGGGAAGCAACACCACCGGCCGCTGCTGCTCTGCTGTGAGGACGGAGGGGGGTAGGGAAGCAACACCACCGGCCGCTGCTGCTCTGCTGTGAGGACGGAGAGGGGTAGGGAAGCAACACCACCGGCCGCTGCTGCTCTGCTGTGACGACGGAGGGGGGTAGGGAAGCAACACCACCGGCCGCTGCTGCTCTGCTGTGACGACGGAGAGGGTTAGGGAAGCAACACCACCGGCAGCTGCTGCTCTGCTGTGAGGACGGAGGGGGGTAGGGAACCAACACCACCGGCCGCTGCTGCTCTGCTGTGAGGACGGAGTAGGGTAGGGAAGCAACACCACGGGCCGCTGCTGCTCTGCTGTGAGGATGGAGGGGGGTAGGGAAGCAACACCACCGGCCGCTACTGCTCTGCTGTGAGGACGGAGGGGGGTAGGGAAGCAACACCATCGGCCGCTGCTGCTCTGCTGTGAGGACGGAGGGGGGTAGGGAAGCAACACCACCGGCCGCTGCTGCTCTGCTGTGAGGACGGAGGGGGGTAGGGAAGCAACACCACCGGCCGCTGCTGCTCTGCTGTGACGACGGAGAGGGGTAGGGAAGCAACACCACCGGCCGCTGCTGCTCTGCTGTGACGACGGAGAGGGGTAGGGAAGCAACACCACTGGCCGCTGCTGCTCTGCTGTGACGAGGGAGGGGGGTAGGGAAGCAACACCACCGGCCGCTGCTGCTCTGCTGTGACGACGGAGGGGGGTAGGGAAGCAACACCACCGGCCGCTGCTGCTCTGCTGTGACGACGGAGAGGGGTAGGGAAGCAACACCACCGGCCGCTGCTGCTCTGCTGTGAGGACGGAGGGGGGTAGGGAAGCAACACCACCGGCCGCTGCTGCTCTGCTGTGACGACGGAGGGGGGTAGGGAAGCAACACCACCGGCCGCTGCTGCTCTGCTGTGACGACGGAGGGGGGTAGGGAAGCAACACCACCGGCCGCTGCTGCTCTGCTGTGAGGACGGAGGGGGGTAGGGAAGCAACACCACCGGCCGCTGCTGCTCTGCTGTGAGGACGGAGGGGGGTAGGGAAGCAACACCACCGGCTGCTGCTGCTCTGCTGTGAGGACGGAGGGGGGTAGGTAGGGAAGCAACACCACCGGCCGCTGCTGCTCTGCTGTGACGACGGAGAGGGGTAGGGAAGCAACACCACCGGCCGCTGCTGCTCTGCTGTGACGACGGAGTGGGGTAGGGAAGCAACACCACCGGCCGCTGCTGCTCTGCTGTGAGGACGGAGGGGGGTAGGGAAGCAACACCACCGGCCGCTGCTGCTCTGCTGTGAGGACGGAGGGGGGTAGGGAAGCAACACCACCGGCCGCTGCTGCTCTGCTGTGAGGACGGAGGGGGGTAGGGAAGCAACACCACCGGCCGCTGCTGCTCTGCTGTGAGGACGGAGGGGGGTAGGGAAGCAACACCACCGGCCGCTGCTGCTCTGCTGTGAGGACGGAGGGGGGTAGGGAAGCAACACCACCGGCCGCTGCTGCTCTGCTGTGAGGACGGAGGGGGGTAGGGAAGCAACACCACCGGCTGCTGCTGCTCTGCTGTGAGGACGGAGGGGGGTAGGGAAGCAACACCACCGGCCGCTGCTGCTCTGCTGTGACGACGGAGAGGGGTAGGGAAGCAACACCACCGGCCGCTGCTGCTCTGCTGTGACGACGGAGTGGGGTAGGGAAGCAACACCACCGGCCGCTGCTGCTCTGCTGTGAGGACGGAGGGGGGTAGGGAAGCAACACCACCGGCCGCTGCTGCTCTGCTGTGAGGACGGAGGGGGGTAGGGAAGCAACACCACCGGCCGCTACTGCTCTGCTGTGAGGACGGAGGGGGGTAGGGAAGCAACACCACCGGCCGCTGCTGCTCTGCTGTGAGGACGGAGGGGGGTAGGGAAGCAACACCACCGGCCGCTGCTGCTCTGCTGTGAGGACGGAGGGGGGTAGGGAAGCAACACCACCGGCCGCTGCTGCTCTGCTGTGAGGACGGAGGGGGGTAGGGAAGCAACACCACCGGCCGCTGCTGCTCTGCTGTGAGGACGGAGGGGGGTAGGGAAGCAACACCACCGGCCGCTGCTGCTCTGCTGTGAGGACGGAGGGGGGTAGGGAAGCAACACCACCGGCCGCTGCTGCTCTGCTGTGAGGACGGAGGGGGGTAGGGAAGCAACACCACCGGCCGCTGCTGCTCTGCTGTGAGGACGGAGGGGGGTAGGGAAGCAACACCACCGGCCGCTGCTGCTCTGCTGTGAGGACGGAGGGGGGTAGGGAAGCAACAACACCGGCCGCTGCTGCTCTGCTGTGAGGACGGAGGGGGGTAGGGAAGCAACAACACCGGCCGCTGCTGCTCTGCTGTGAGGACGGAGGGGGGTAGGGAAGCAACACCACCGGCCGCTGCTGCTCTGCTGTGAGGACGGAGGGGGGTAGGGAAGCACCACCGGCCGCTGCTGCTCTGCTGTGAGGACGGAGGGGGGTAGGGAAGCAACACCACCGGCCGCTGCTGCTCTGCTGTGAGGACGGAGGGGGGTAGGGAAGCAACACCACCGGCCGCTGCTGCTCTGCTGTGAGGACTGAGGGGGGTAGGGAAGCAACACCACCGGCCGCTGCTGCTCTGCTGTGAGGACGGAGGGGGGTAGGGAAGCAACACCACCGGCCGCTGCTGCTCTGCTGTGAGGACGGAGGGGGGTAGGGAAGCAACACCACCGGCCGCTGCTGCTCTGCTGTGAGGACGGAGGGGAGTAAGGAAGCAACACCACCGGCCGCTACTGCTCTGCTGTGAGGACGGAGGGGGGTAGGGAAGCAACACCACCGGCCGCTGCTGCTCTGCTGTGAGGACGGAGGGGGGTAGGGAAGCAACACCACTGGCCGCTGCTGCTCTGCTGTGAGGACGGAGGGGGGAAGGGAAGCAACACCACCGGCCGCTGCTGCTCTGCTGTGAGGACGGAGGGGGGTAGGGAAGCAACACCACCGGCCGCTGCTGCTCTGCTGTGAGGACGGAGGGGGGTAGGGAAGCAACACCACCGGCCGCTGCTGCTCTGCTGTGAGGACGGAGGGGGGTAGGGAAGCAACACCACCGGCCGCTGCTGCTCTGCTGTGAGGACGGAGGGGGTTAGGGAAGCAACACCACTGGCCGCTGCTGCTCTGCTGTGAGGACGGAGGGGGGTAGGGAAGCAACACCACCGGCCGCTGCTGCTCTGCTGTGAGGACGGAGGGGGGTAGGGAAGCAACACCACCGGCCGCTGCTGCTCTGCTGTGAGGACGGAGGGGGGTAGGGAAGCAACACCAACGGCTGCTGCTGCTGCTCTCCTGTGAGGACGGAGGGGGGTAGGGAGGCAACACCACCGGCTGCTTCTGCTCTCCTGTGAGGACAGGGGGATAGGGAAGCAACACCACCGGCCGCTGCTGCTCTGCTGTGAGGACGGAGGGGGGTAGGGAAGCAACACCACCGGCTGCTGCTGCTCTCCTGTGGGGACCGGGAGGGGTAGGGAAGAAACACCACCGGGGAGGCTGCTGCTCTCCTGTGGGGACGGGGAGGGGAAGGGCAGCTACACCGCCGGCCACTGCTGCTCTCCTGTGGGAACGGAGGGGGGTAGGGAAGAAACACCACTGGCCGCTGCTGCTCTCCTGTGAGGACGGGGGGTAGGGAAGCAACACCACCGGCCGCTGCTGCTCTCCTGTGAGGACAGAGGGTATGGAAGCAACACCACCGGCTGCTGCTGCTCTCCTGTGGGGACAGGGAGGGATAGGGAAGAAACACCACCGGGGAGGCTGCTGCTCTCCTGTGGGGACGGGGAGGGGAAGGGCAGCTACACCACCGGCCGCTGCTGCTCTCCTGTGGGAAAGGAGGGGGGTAGGGAAGCTACACCACCGGCTGCTGCTTCTCTCCTTTGAGGGTTATAGAAGCAACACCATGGGCTGCTGCTTCTCTCTTGTGGGCGTGGTAGGAAAGCAACACCTCCGGCCGCTGCTGCTCTCCTGTGAGGACGGTGGGGGGTTGGTAGGGAAGCAACACCACTGGCCGCTGCTGCTCTCCTGAGGACAGGGGGTAGGGAAGCAACACCACCGGCTGCTGCTTCTCTCCTGTGGAGGGTAGGAAAACTACACCGGCCGCTGCTTCTCTCCTGTGGGGGGGTAGGGAAGCAACACCACCGGCTTTTGTTGCTCTTATGTGAGGGGTAGGGAAGCTATGACACCGGCTGTTGCTTCTCTCCTGTGGGGACGGGGAGGGGTAGGGAAGCAACACCTCCGGCGGCTGCTACTCTCCTGTTGGTTACAGGGAGGCGTAGGGAAGCTACACCACCGGCTGCTGCTGCTCTCTCTGGGAACAGAGGGGGTAGGGATGCTACACCATCGGCTGCTGCAGCTCTCCTTTTGGGACGGGGGGGGTAGGGAAGCTACACTACCGGCCGCAGCTTCTCTCCTTCGGGGGCTAGGGAAGCAACACCATCATCTGCTGGTGCTCTCTTTTGGGAGGGTAGGGAAGCAACACCTCCGGCGGCTGTTGCTCTGCTGTTGGCTACAGGAAGGGGTAGGGAAGCTACACCACTGGCCGCTGCTGCTCTCCTGTGGGAACAGAGGGGGTAGGGATGCTACACCATCGGCTGCTGCAGCTCTCCTTTTGGGACGGGGGGGGGGTAGGGAAGATTCACTACCGGCCGCAGCTTCTCTCCTTTGGGGGGTAGGGAAGCAACACCGTCATCTGCTGGTGCTCTCTTGTGGGGGGTAGGGAAGCAACACCTCCGGCGGCTGCTGCTCTCCTGTTGGCTACAGGAAGGGGTAGGGAAGCAACAACCCTTGCAGCTGCTTCTCTCCTGTGAGGATGAGGAGTACGGAAGCAACACCATCGGCTTCTGCTGCTCTCCAGTGAGGACGAGGGGTAGGGAAGCAATACCACTGGCAGCTGCTGCTCTCCTGTGAGGATGGAGGGGTAGGGAAGGAACACCACCGGCCGCTGCTGCTGTCCTGTGAGGATGGGGGGATAGGGAAGCAACTCCACTGGCAGCTGCTGCTCTCCTGTGAGCACGGGGGGTAGGGAAGCAACACCACCAGCTGTTGCTGCTCTCCTGTGAAGACGGTGGTGTAGTGAAGCAACACCACCGTCTGGGGCTGCTCTCCTGTGGGGTGTAGGGAAGTTACACCACCGGTTGTTGCTGATCTTCTGTAAGGACGGGGGATAGGGAAGCAACACCAGCAGTTGCTGCTCTCTTGTGAGGACGGGGGATAGGGAAGCAACACTACCAGTTGCTGCTGCTCTCCCGTGAGGACGGGGGTTAGGGAAGCAACACCTCCGGCCTCTGCTGCTCTCCTATGAGGACGGGGGGATATGGAAGCGACACCACTGGCCGCTGCTGCTGCCCTGTGAGGATGGGGGTAGGGAAGCAACACCACCGGCTGCTGCTTCTCTCCTGTGAGGACAGGGGGTAGGGAAGCAACTCGACTGGCAGCTGTTGCTCTCCTGTGAGGATGGGGGGTAGGGGAGCAACACCGCTGGCTGCTGCTGCTCTCCTGTGAGGACGGTGTTGTAAGGAAGCAACACCACCGTCTGCTGCTGCTGTCTTGTGGAGTGTAGGGAAGCTACACCACCGGTTGTTGCTGATCTTCTGTGAGAAAGGGGTATAGGGAAGCAACACCACTGGCAGCTGCTGCTCTCCTGTGAGGACAGGGGATAGGGAAACAACATTTTTGGCCGCTGCTGCTCTCCTGTGAGGACAGAAGGTAAGGAACACCCCCAGCCGCTGTTGCTCTCCAGTGATGACGGGGGGGGTCGGGAGGCAACACCACTGGCAGCTGCTGCTCTGCTGTGAGAATGGGGGGTAGGGAAGCAACACCACCAGCTGCTGCTGCTGCTCTCCTGTGAGGACGGGGGGTAGGGAAGCAACACCACTGGCTGCTGCTGCTCTCCTGTGAGGACGGGGGGTAGAGAAGCAACACCAGCAGCTGCTGCTGCTCTCCTGTGAGGATGTGGTGGTAGGAAAGCAACACCACCGGCCGCTGCTGCTCTCATGTGAGGATGGGGGGGTAGGGAAGCAACACCAGCAGCCACTGCTGCTCTCCTGTGAGTATGTGGGGTATGTAAGCAACACCACTGGCCGCTGCTGCTCTGCTGTGAGGACGAGGGGGTGTTACAAAAAACGTGATTTCTAATAAGCATAGAAATCTCCAGTGAATACTAGAAAGGACTGACCTTCTAGCATTCAGCCTGTTACTGGGTTTTTGTAACAAGTAGTCAGTATCCTGGTCCAATTATCCATTAGAATTCAGTATCTGTGACAGTGCACAGATACCAGTACAAATTAGGTCGGAAGCTACAGCTCAGGACCAAAGTTTCTCAGTGTGTCAGTGTAACACACAACCTCAGTACAATGTTGAAAATCACTAAGTCTAGGCTATATTCTCTGAACAGAGTTGCACAGAACCAACAAAAAGAATGCAACAGAGATGATCTTCCAACAAGGGCCCACAAGGTATATCTGGTCTGGGACCTCTTGTTAGAAGCAACGTCCAACAGACAATAGGCTAGTGCCTGCCAGCCCCACTCTCACTCCTGGGGAGGTGTGATCACCCTCTCCCCCTGATCACGTGACTCTCCGTGGACTGCTGCTGCCCAGCAACACAGAGAAGCCGGCAGCGTAATGAGAAAAACGATAATACAATAGTTAGACAATGCTGTCAGCTACTTAACACTCGAACTATGAGCACTGAATATATATATATATATATATATATATGTATATATATATATACATATACATATATATAATGTCGTGCCGAATAAGCAGAACTTGCGATCTTGGCTTAAGTAGCAACGCTCATCTTGCCATATAGGACAAGCGAAAATTTGTGTATGCAATAAAATCGCCAAAATCATTCTGAACCTAACGAAAAAAATATGTTTCACTGTGTTTGTTTTGTATTAAATTATTGTAAACAAATCTAAAATATATTTAGTTGGGTTAGGCTAAAATAAATTGCGCTTGTTATAATAAGGTTAGGTAAGTTTTCTAAGTTCCTTTTGGTGCAAAATTATAAAGTTTTGCGTCAATATTAATGAAAAAATATATCTTTAAATGTATAAGTGAAAATTTTAGAAAGTACTTAATTTTAAATGAGTTCTTGCTAATTGACCAGTTTTACATATTCGGCAGGATATATATATATATATATATATATATATATATATATATATATATATATATATATATATATATATATATATATATATATATATATATATATATATATATATATAATGTTACATCCTACCTAATAATATAACTAAGTCAAATAATAATATAAAGCAATATATTTATGATTTAGCTAATATCGCAAATATAAGCAATATAAAATTATATGAACAGATAATATACATTATATACATTGTGACCCATTCAGGGGTCGCAACAACTCCCCAGCACGACAAACGGTCATACTAGGCGTTGTGTTAATGTCTTTCACATTGTTACTGATTACTCATGTCACTTTAATAATACAATTTAATATCAAAATTCAGAGTCACTCTTGTGCCAACAGTTCTTATATTTCACAGTGTCTATTTCACTATAAGTTATGCCTCTCGTACTAGGGCAGTACACAGTATCGTTCTCTGCATACTCGTAGTTATGTACATCAATGAAGAGACAGGATAGCATAGACAGGCATGACATGTTGTGGCTCGATCATAGTAGTGGAGACTGAATATGAACAGCAGTCTTGTGTGATAGACAGGAGATGCCATTCCACTCTTAAGTAGTGGTAGTCGAATGCAAGGCAGCATGGACATCTGCATATGAGAAAGCTCGAGTGCAGTAACTTAAGGTGTGTAGTGAGGGGGGTTCAGCGGCAGGACAGTGTTCCGCCACTCAGTAACTAACATCGCCCACACAACACTCTACACACTCAACACTCAGCTTCTGTCTCCTCCTGTCTCCTCACACCAACATATATTACCACTACTGTGAATATATAAATAGAATAATTAGACATGACATGAGTATACATAGTTAACATGGGCTGGATAGATTACGTTACTTCACTGAATTTGACATAGCAAGTAACAAAAGGTATTTTGGCATAAAATTATGTTAATTTAAATGTAACAATAATAATTAAGGATGTGACAGAGCATCAGCAATTACATTACAATGACCACTGATATGTTGTATACTAATAGAGTAAGGCTGGATTCTGAGAGCCCACCTCATGATCCTAGCATTTTTACTCTTCATTGTATTTATGTAGGTGAGTGGATTGTGGTCTGAAAAAACGTTAATTTTAAATGGGGAAGTGCCCAAATACACGTCAAAATGTTCCAAGGACACCACAAGAGCTAGAGCCTCTCTCAATAGTGGCAGAATTTTTCTGGTGTAGTTTGAGCCTAGATGAATAGTAACATATAGGATGGAGAATGTCAGTGGATGTTGACTGTTGGAGCAGCACAGCACCCACTGCATAACCACCTGCATCTATATGTAAAAAGAAGGGAAGGTTGAAATTACGACTCCTCAATACAGGAGCAGAGGAAAGCAGATGCTTCAACCTTGTAAATGAGTCTGAACAATCCCTAGTCCAGATGAACTGAACTTTGCTACTAGTAAGCTCAGTGAGAGGAGCTGCAATCTGAAAAAAAGTTTGGACAGAACCTGTGATGATATCCTGCCATGCCCAGGAATCTCTGTACTCCCTATCCTGTGGTGCTGGAAATGCAGAAATGGCACGAACCTTAGCCACAATAGAAGCAACCTCACCTTGGCCAATACAGAAGCCTAGATAGGTAATCTTGGCTTGACCAAAACTACATTTAGCCAAGTTAACAGTGAAGCTGTAGTGTGCCAGTCTCTCAAAAAATGCTCTGAGACGCGTCAAGTGTTGTTCTCACTGTCACAGTACACCACTAAGTCATCAAGGTAGGCTTCTACTCCGTCTAAGTTGTGGGTCAACTCGTTCATTATACGTTGGAATGAAGAAGCCGCGTTACATAGGCCGAAGGGGGTGACAAGGTAGTTAAACAATCCATCTTGAACAGTAAAAGCAGATATTTCTTGAGCACGTTCAGTAAGCAGGACTTGATAATAGCCTCATAAGAGATCTAAATGGCTGACAAACTGGGCTCCTGACACAGTCAGAGTATCAATTAACTGTTTCACTTTGGCATACATCACGAAAATAAGTGCACTATGAGAAAGTGATTATGGGAAACTATAATCCTAATAGGAATTTTAGTGTTGGTTGTCTTAGAGCTAGAGCTCATGAACAGTATTTCCATCTCCTTGGATCAAGAGACTCAGTCAAGTACATATATCCACCTATTATGTTGTACAAGACTAAACTCAAAGTCTTCAGATTAGGAAAGTACTCAAAGTGTTTGACCATAGAGTTACTAGTATGTCAAACTGGACAATTTCTCTAACACTTTGGATCAAAAGCCTCCCGGACAGGCCCCCATTTGTTGCAAAAAACGCGATTTCTAATAAGCATAGAAATCTCCAGTGAATACTAGAAAGGACTGCTCTTCTAGCATCCAGCCTGTTACTGGGTTTCTGTAACAAGTATCCTGGCCCAATTATCCATTAGAATTCAGTAAGATTCAGTAGTGCTTCAGGATTACAACTGGTAGGCATCTAACTAAATTAAAATTTAATAAGTTTATTAATAATAAAGTCGTCTAGGCATA
This sequence comes from Cherax quadricarinatus, assembly GCF_038502225.1. Taxonomy (NCBI): domain Eukaryota; kingdom Metazoa; phylum Arthropoda; class Malacostraca; order Decapoda; family Parastacidae; genus Cherax; species Cherax quadricarinatus. Next base: position 30,773,984 of record NC_091337.1, read on the forward strand.
TAAGATCGAAGTAAATTATAGTAATCAAAATAATAAAAATAATCACTTCTCCCGTGTACAGTAGTATTGTGCTGAAGGCACATATCACATCTTAATGGCTTTTAAGTAGCGTGTGGTACATTGTTAGCATTTAATAACATAATACAAATATATACAAGTAACTTAGTGTGTATGTGTGTAAGTGCTCTAAGTAGTTCGCTGTGTCTCAAGACTCGACTAGACTTAACCAGTGACTGACTAAAAGTCCTCACATAAACTAACTTCTTGACCAACCTGGCAATCAGAACAGCTTGCTTGAACAATAAAGTGACTGTTAAGTGAACAGCAAAATAACAAGCAACAGGGACACAGAATCAGGAACAAGGAGATAATATAACGACACTAAGTAGGAACCATCTGCAGATCCTCCACAAATGTCAAAAAACTCCCATACTACTGAATCTAAGTTCAGCATTAGAAAATCCCCGACTGTGACAGTGCACAGATATCAGTACAAATTAGGTTGGAAGCTACAGCTCAGGACCTGAGTTTCTCAGAGTGTCAATGTAACACACAACCTCAGTACAACGTCGAAAATCACTAAGTATAGGCTATGTTCTGTGAACAGAGTTACACAGAACCAACAACAAGAAAGTGACAGAGACGATCTTCCAATAAGGGCCCACAAGGTATAGTTGGTGTGGGACCTCTTGTTAGAAGCAACGTCCAACAGACAATAGGCTAGCACCTGCCAGCTGCACTCTCACTCCTGGGGAGGTGTGATCACCTCCCCTGATCACGTGACTCTCTGTGGACTGCTGCTGCCCAGCAACACAGAGAAGGCAGCAGCATAACGAGCGAAACGATTATACAGTAGTTAGACAATGCTGTCAGCTACTTATCACTCGAACTATGAGCACTGAATAATATATAAATGTTACATCCTACCTAATAATATAACTAAGTCTAATAATAATGTAAAGCAATATATTTACGATTTAGCTAATATCGCAAATATAAGCAATATAAAATTATATGAACAGGTAATATACATTATATACATTGTGACCCATTCATGGGTCGCAACAGAGGGGTAGGGAAGCAACACCACCAGCCGCTGCTGCTCTCCTGTGAACTAATTTCAGTGTGGAGACTTGGAAGTGTATTCTTCAGTATTTTTAATGTTTAAATTATGACACGTGTTTCTTGCCAGTATTCTAAGGAATATTTTTTTAAGTGATATTAAAGTTTTCTGTACATTGTAGTATTTTACACATCCAGTTGTCGTATATGAAGCAATACTTCAATCTTGTAATGGTATAGTATTATTTTGTCTTGATGCTGGTGAGGGGCTGTTGAAAAAAAATTGGACTTAACATCTTGATAGAGTCGAATTTAAATGAGTCACATTCCACAGGCGCTGTATGACCAATGATCTCAAAATATAACCGTAGTGAACGGCATCAGATTTATATTGGCCGATGCAGTAACTGGAAAATGGATCATCAGGTCAGCTTGAAACTATTATTGTTGATGTGTGTTCCTCTAAGGAAATAATCTCTTGATGTTAAGGTTGTGTAAGTTATCATGTGTCTATTTTATTAATCAATTAAGTTACTATGAAGTGACTCGAGGAACACACATCAACAATAATAGTTTCAAGCTGACCTGATGATCCATTTTCCAGTTACTGCATCGGCCAATATAAATCTGATGCCGTTCACTACGGTTATATTTTGAGATCATTGGTCATACAGCGCCTGTGGAATGTGACTCATTTAAATTCGACTCTATCAAGATGTTAAGTCCAATTTTTTTTCAACAACAGCCCCTCACCAGCATCAAGACAAAATAATACTATACCATTACAAGATTGAAGTATTGCTTCATATACGACAACTGGATGTGTAAAATACTACAATGTACAGAAAACTTTAATATCACTTAAAAAAATATTCCTTAGAATACTGGCAAGAAACACGTGTCATAATTTATTAAGTAGATGTTCTTTAATGTGCCTATTACATGTATATGTTTAAATTCTGTTCTGTAAATTAAGCTTTCATAAAACTTAATAATTTACTTACTTTTTTACTAATTTGCGGTGTACTGCTTAGAAGAAGGATCTAACATTACTTGATGATATGCTGCGCAATATCAATCTCTGAAAAGAAGGAAGCGTCATAAAATTTGTGTAGATCGCTATCTATTAAGGGCAGAGGCTCAGCATCCCACCGAGTTATAGCATTAAGGCCTCTGAAGTCAATAGCAAGTCTATATGAATTATCCTCCTCCTTAACCATGACGACTGGTGAACAATATGAAGATACTGAAGGTTCAATGATCTTTAGTTTTAATAATTTGTCTACCTCTCGGTCAAATGCATCCCTAAGGTGAACTGGAACTGGGTATAATTTTCGTTTGATAGGATTGTCCGTCACTAAGTCAATCTTATGAACTACCGTGGAGGTAACACCTGGAATATCAGTAAAGACGTCTGAAAAGTTACTCACACATTGAAGTAGTTCATGTCTCTTATGGTCATCCAAAGATTCATTAATATTAATGTTGGTTGCGCCCGAGTGGTCAAGAGTCACCAAGTCATGTAGTTCTTCATCATGGTCTAAGTTAGAGGTGTCAATTACGCACACTTTACATTCTTCAGTTGTCTTATCAAGTTCGTGTGGAAAAACTAAGTCAAAGTTATTAAGGCAGTTAACCGAATTTCTTCGGTAATATTTCTTAAGGATGTTGATATGATAAAGCTTAGGTTTCCCCTTGACTTCTATGAAGTAGTCAACTTTCCCACAAATTTTTAATACTTTATATGGACCTTTCCATGCTACTAATAATTTATTTGACTTGTTAGGCAAAAGTACAAGAACTTCATCTCCTACTTTAAAACTTCTCCTCTGACTTTTGGAATCAAAATAGGTTTTGTACTGGTCCATTGACAAGCTTAGGTTTTTCGAAACTATGTCAGAGGTCTCCTCAAGTTTGGATCTAAGGTCAAGGAGAAACTGGCAAGAAGACTGAACCTCAGCATTTACCTCCTCATTAGTCCATAAGTCATGAAGGATGGACAGTGGACCTCTGGCCTGTCTACCATAGAGAAGTTCAAAAGGTGAAAACCCCAAAGAGTCACTGGGAACTTCCCTCATGGCAAACAAAGCACAGGGTAGGTAACGATGCCACTCCTTAGGTTTAAAGGAGCAAAGTTTCCATAAAATGGACTTGAGAATCGAATGCTGGCGCTCAATCCTCCCATTACAGCTGGGATGATAGGGTGTGGTGAAGAGAGGCTTCACTCCCAGAAGTTGGTGTAGATGTTGCATTAAGTCAGATGTGAATTGTGTCCCCCAGTCAGACAAAATTTCTCTAGGGATGCCCACTCTAAAGAAGATGGACAAAAGGGCTTCAGCCACCTCTGTAGTAGTTATGGTCTTTAAGGGTACGGCTTCAGGGAAACTCGAAGCATAATCAACTAATGTTAATATATATCTATGTCCTCCAGATGAAAGTGGAGATAAAGGACCAACGATGTCAATAGCTACTCTTTCAAACGGTACCGTAAAGATAGGCATTTTGACCATATGTACTCGCCTGGTACCTCGGGAGGATGACAGTTGGCAAACTTTACACGATTTACAATAAGTAGTGACATCTGAGGACATTTTAGGCCAAAAATAGGTTTCCCTAATTTTATTTAAAGTTTTACGATGCGAGAAATGTCCGGCCACTAGCAGGTCATGAGCCATTTTAAGAACAGTCTCTCTGCATTGACTTGGAACAAGTAAGATGGAATAGTCAATCTCATCTGAATTTAATTTGAATACTGACTTGTACAAGATACCTTTTATATATTCAAATTTATATGAAAAGTTTTTCCTTTGGATAACTTGATTTTGTTTAGCAGCATTATGGCAATTCTGAAGAGAAGGGCAATTACGTTGTAACTTGACAAAGGAATCCTTCGATATATCTAAAGGCTTAAAGTCAGGAAAAATCAAAGGATGGACAGTAGGAGAAGCCTGGGCTTTGGTCTGAGCCCTAGTCAAAATATTTATTGTATCGGAGGCGATATCTTCACTTTCATCTAACAAGTGAACTGGTGATCATACTGCCTCGCTTTCGAGAGTAGCATCACTGGTTTTTAATCCCACATGAATATCGCGAGACATTGTCTCATCTGAACTTTCGAGGGGCTTCTCTGACTCTACAGGAAGAGGATCTGAAACACTTATATTCATCTTTGGTGATGAAAGGTCAACCTCAGAAGGAAGAATGGCACCTTTTACATTACCTATTAGTACGGAGCAAGAAGTGATGGGAGCTAGTACGGCTTCAGACCAACCTGTGAACCATTTAGACCTAATGTAACAACGGATGGTAGGAAAAGTGTCCGTACGGCCTAAGTAGTCTGAAAGTATAGCAGAGGAATGAGTTTCTTTAAGGTTAGGGAACAGCTTATCAGAAATGACTATACATGTGCATCCAGTGTCTCGTAAAATGGTAGATACATTAAGTCCATTAACAGAAGGGTGCTTGATCATTACAGTCTTTAAAACATCTTCCAACTTTTTGGACCTTCTTAGAAGGACAATCTGGACGTTTGTGTCCCTTAACACCACACAAATTACAAACAGGAATAAAAGAAGTCATTTTACTTTCCACTAGAGGCTTTGATTTCTTAAGGTCTGATGAACCCTTGCCCTTAGGGTTCGATCCCTTTAGGTCTTTATAGGAATTGTGAGCCTCAGCATACAGGTCAGCAGCCTCAGCAACTTCCTCAGCTTTAATCAGGTTACGTTCTCTGATGAATGTTCGTATCTGATGGGGAAGAGCTGTCAGGAACTGGTCAGCAACCATGAAGTCTCTAAGAGATTCATAACTGTGATCAATTCCTGAACTCTCTATCCTCAACTTCTCTATCCTTTGCTCTTTTCTCAAGTTCTCTTAATTTAACCTGTTCCTCACGTATCTTAGCTTGTTCCTCACGTATCTTAGCTTGTTCCTCACGTTCCCTAGCTCTTTCCTCACGATCAAGTCTATCACGCTCTTTTTGGTCTTCTCGCTCGGTGCTCGGTGCTTGGTGCTCGGTGCTTGATGCTCGGTGCTTGGTGCTCGGTGCTTGGTGCTTGATGCTCGGTGCTTGGTGCTTGGTGCTTGGTGCTCGGCGCTCGGTGCTTGGTGCTCCGCGCTCGGTGCTTGGTGCTCGGTGCTTGGTGCTCGGTGCTCGGTGCTCGGTGATTGGTGCTTGACGCTCGGTGCTTGGTGCTCGGTGCTCGGCGCTTGGTGCTCGGTGCTTGGTGTTTGATGCTCGGTGCTTGGTGCTCGGTTCTTGGTGCTCGGTGCTCGGTGCTTGGGGCTTGACGCTCGGTGCTTGGTGCTCGGTGCTCGGTGCTCGGCGCTTGGTGCTTGGTGCTCGGTGCTTGGTGTTTGATGCTCGGTGCTTGGTGCTCAGTGCTTGGTGCTTGGTGCTCGGTGCTCGGTGCTTGGTGCTCGGTGCTTGATGCTCGGTGCTTGGTGCTTGGTGATCGGCGCTCGGTGTTTGGTGCTCGGTGCTCGGTGCTTGGTGCTTGGTGCTCGGCGCTCGGTGCTTGGTGCTCGGCGCTCGTTGCTTGGTGCTCGGTGCTTGGTGCTCGGCGCTTGGTGCTCGGCGCTTGGTGCTTGGTGCTCGGTGCTCGGTGCTTGGTGCTCGGTGCTTGATGGTCGGTGCTTGGTGCTCGGTGCTCGGTGCTCGGTGCTCGGTGCTCGGAGCTTGGTGCTTGATGCTCGGTGCTTTGTGCTTGGCGCTCGGTGCTTGGTGCTCGGCGCTCGGTGCTTGGTGCTCGGTGCTCGGTGCTCGGTGCTCGGTGCTCGGTGCTTGGTGCTCGGCGCTCGGTGCTTGGTGCTCGGCGCTTGGTGCTCGGTGCTTGGCGCTTGGTGCTTGGTGCTTGGCGCTCGGTGCTTGGTGCTCGGCGCTCGGTGCATGGTGCTCGGCGCTTGGTGCTTGGTGCTCGACGCTCAGTGCTTGGTGCTCGGTGCTCGGTGCTCGGCGCTTTGTGCTTGGCGCTCGGTGCTCGGCGCTTGGTGCTTGGTGCTCGGCGCTCGGTGCTAGGGGCTCGGCGCTTGGTGCTCGGTGCTTGGTGCTCGGTGCTTGGTGCTCGGTGCTTGGTGCTCGGTGCTCTCTGGATAAAGAAATTTGATTCTGGAGAACTTTAAGAGATGATAAATAATCGTGAGAGTTTGTTGATACGCGTCATGCAACAGAAGACTGACAAAACTGTAGATGTTAGACATTAACGTCACACATCATAACAAACTTTAAAAAGTACGATGAGATGCCAACTTTGTGACTTTATGGGAAAGAGAAATACAATCAAAATAAATATGGCTTTAGAGCAGAAAGAAAATGACTAAATAATATTTGGTTATGATCACAAAATAATTATAGTTTTAGAAGGAGACAAATACCCACGAGAAGTCTGCACATATTTAAGAAATATATCAATGAGTTAATATATGCTCAAACAGCTGTTATCAACACAAGTATGTAAATTGATTACAGAGAGCAGTCATAAATAAAATATAATCTTGACATAGCAGCTTCAGAATGATTTTTGCCAAGTTATTGAAGACACAAATTTTCGCTTGCCCTATTCGGCAAGAAGTGCGTTGCTATTTAAACCAAAGTCGTAAGATCTACTTATTCGGAACGATATTTTATATATATATATATATATATATATATATATATATAAAATATATATATCTAGAAATATATCTAGAAAATATGGAGAACTTGCCCATCATTATATGTTTGTTCCCATAGGCTCAGAGACCCTTGGCTCATGGGGAAAGAGTGCATCTAAATTCCTTAAGGAGCTGGGAAAAAGACTCATCAGGGTAACTAGGGATCCCAGGGCAGCTAGTTTTCTGTTCCAGCGGCTCAGTGCGGCTGTTCAGAGGGGTAATGCCTGCTGTATTTTGGGCACACGCCCCAGCTCTGAGGAGCTGGATGAGATTTTCGCCTTATAATCGGTGATACACACGTAACAACATGTACCGTATATGCCACCTTTATATCAACAATGTATCTCTTAAATCTTCTGTACCATATTATGTAATAAAATATTCCTATTGGTAAAAAAAAAAAATATACTAAAAGATGGGGTGGTAGGGGAAGTGGAATATTCAAACGGCTTCAGGAAGAAATCCAAATCCAAATATTCTTCCTTGAAGTCTTTTTATGCACTTCTCCGAGGCAATGGGTCCCACAATTTACACCAGAGGTGGACCCCATTATATATTTATATTTATATATATATATATTAACCTAGGCTGTGCGTCACAGTATGTGCAGACAATGCACATACTGTGCAGACAATGCACATACTACCATTAAACTAGTGTCACTAGTTTAATGGTAGTGACAAAACACTCCAAACACGCGTATTTGTGTTAATAGCATAACAAGTAGCTCCGTTTTTTTTTTATTTTATAGCACGCCTTATTAGTATAATATTTTTTTCATCATATAATATACAAGTCAATAATCTATAAAACTTAATTATAGAGATTTATGGTCGCACGTTTACTCTCGCAGTTCATCAAAATTCTGGTTGACGTCAGACGATGTGGTTGATGCATGATGATTAAGGACTTGCCAACTAAACACTTCCCTTACAATATATACGATCAATTTTTTTAATAATTTCATAATTATTATGGAAGTAATATCTGGGCGGTAATTAATTCATGTCTGTATTAATAAATCTGTCATTAATTTTGTCAGTCACCATCTTCGTTACAAGTTGCTTTTATTCATTCTGGAAAATTCTCTTTACTGCTCTGTTTACTGAGTTTTTAAATATCACTTTTGTTCAGCAGAGTCGGAAAACTTTCTTTCCCACTGTTCATTTTTTTCCTTCACTCACATATTCTCTCATAAACACTTGTCAGCAGGTTCCACCTTTATTTACATTCTCTTAAAATCTGGGCGTTCATGTTTCTCAAGTTACTGGAGCAATAAACGTTATATTGAAACACAGCGAGGTAGTAAACGACTTCGATACGTTGTTTGTTACTGCCATTTGTCAGACTTAATGGGTGAGCCGGAGCACAATACTGCTCCAGCTGAGAGTACAGACCAGCAGCACAACACTGCTCCAGCTGAGAGTACAGACCTGCAGCACAACACTGCTCCAGCTGAGAGTACAGACCAGCAGCACAACACTGCTCCAGCTGAGAGAACAGACCAGCACAACACTGCTCCAGCTGAGAGAGCAGACCAGCAGCTTAACACTGCTCCAGCTAAGAGTACAGACCAGCAGCACAACACTGCTCCAGCTGAGAGTACAGACCAGCAGCACAACACTGCTCCAGCTGAGAGTACAGACCAGCAGCACAACACTGCTCTAGCTGAGAGTACAGACCAGCAGCACAACACTGCTCCAGCTGAGAGTACAGACCAGCAGCACAACACTGCTCCAGCTGAGAGAACAGACCAGCAGCACAACACTGCTCCAGCTGAGAGAACAGACCAGCAGCACAACACTGCTCCAGCTGAGAGAACAGACCAACAGTACAACACTGCTCCAGCTGAGAGAGCAGACCAGCAGTACAACACTGCTCCAGCTGAGAGAGCAGACCAGCAGCACAACATTGCTCCAGCTGAGAGAGCAGACCAGCAGCACAACACTGCTCAAGCTGAGAGAGCAGACCAGCAGCACAACACTGCTCAAGCTGAGAGAGCAGACCAGCAGCACAACACTGCTCCAGCTGAGAGAGCAGACCAGCAGCACAACACTGCTCCAGCTGAGAGAGCAGACCAGCAGCACAACACTGCTCCAGCTGAGAGAGGAGACCAGCAGCACAACACTGCTCAAGCTGAGAGAGCAGACCAGCAGCACAACACTGCTCCAGCTGAGAGAGCAGACCAGCAGCACAACACTGCTCCAGCTGAGAGAGCAGATCAGCAACACAACACTGCTCCAGCTGAGAGAGCAGACCAGCAGCACAACACTGCTCCAGCTAAGAGAGCAGACCAGCACAACACTGCTCCAGCTGAGAGAGCAAACCAGCAGCAAAACACTGCTCCAGCTGAGAGAGCAGACCAGTAGCACAACACTGCTCCAGCTGAAAGTACAGACCAGCAGCACAACACTGCTCCAGCTGAGAGAACTGATCAGCAGCACAATACTGCTCCAGCTGAGAGAACAGACCAGCAGTACAATACTACTCCAGCTGAGAGAACAGTCCAGCAGCACAATACTGCTCCAGCTGAGAGAACAGACCAGCAGCACAATACTGCTCCACCTGAGAGTACAGACCAGCAGCACAACACTGCTCCAGCTGAGAGAACAGACCAGCAGCACAATACTGCTCCAGCTGAGAGAACAGACCAGCAGCTCAATACTGCTCCAGCTGAGAGAACAGACCAGCAGCACAATACTGCTCCAGCTGAGAGAACAGATCAGCAGCACAATACTGCTCCTGCTGAGAGAACAGACCAGAAGCACAATACTGCTCCAGCTGAGAGAGCAGACCAGCAGCACAACACTGCTCCAGTTGAGAGAGCAGACCAGCAGCACAACACTGCTCCAGCTGAGAGAGCAGACCAGCAGCACAACACTGCTTCAGCTGAGAGAGCAGACCAGCAGCACAACACTCCTCCAGCTGAGAGTACAGACCAGCAGTACAACACTGCTCGAGCTGAGAGAGCAGACCAGCAGCACAACACTGCTCCAGCTGAGAGTACAGACCAGCAGCACAACACTGCTCCAGCTGAGAGAACAGACCAGCAGCACAACACTGCTCCAGCTGAGAGTACAGACCAGCAGCACAACACTGCTCCAGCTGAGAGAGCAGACCAGCAGCACAACACTGCTCCAGCTGAGAGAGCAGACCAGCAGCACAACACTGCTCCAGCTGAGAGAGCAGACCAGCAGCACAACACTGCTCCAGCTGAGAGAGCAGACCAGCAGCACAACACTGCTCCAGCTAAGAGAGCAGACCAGCAGCACAACACTGCTCCAGCTGAGAGAGCAGACCAGCAGCACAACACTGCTCCAGCTGAGAGAGCAGACCAGCAGCACAACACTGCTCCAGCTGAGAGAGCAGACCAGCAGCACAACACTGCTCCAGCTGAGAGAGCAGACCAGCAGCACAACACTGCTCCAGCTGAGAGAGCAGACCAGCAGCACAACACTGCTCCAGCTGAGAGAGCAGACCAGGCTGTATTATGTGTTATGATTGCATCTATATTCAAATATGCAAAAATCATGCACATACTCAAAAGATAAGTGGGTTTTAATAATTTTATTGAGGAGAGAATGGAAAAAGAATGATGGGAAAGAGCCAAGTAAGAAGGAGCAGGAAGAGAACCGAAAGAAAGAGAGAGAGAGAGCAATGAAAAATGAAAAATGCAGAGAGAGTACAAAGAGAGTGCATTTTAATTCTAAAAACTACTGTTTTGAAAATACTATTGCCCTGTTACAAGAGATGAGGAAAGGATAAAATAATTGTAGAATGGAAGGCAGGGAGCTGGAGCCTAACAACAAACTTGTACTGGAAGTTCTGTGTCATCGGTACCTGGGTTATCATCTGGTAACTCTAAACTGCTACTGCCACTGATCTTATCTTTACAGATGTCAGAAAAATTATTTTATTCCATGTTGCCGTATTAAATAAAGTATATCTGGACTGTAACAGTTCCCCGGAATGTTTATAATTATATATATATGTGTGTGTGTGTGTGTGTGTGTGTGTGTGTGTGTGTGTGTGTGTGTGTGTGTGTCGTGCCGAATATGTAAAACTGGTCACTTAGCAAGAACTCGTTTAAAATTAAGTCCTTTCTGAAATTTTCTCTTATACGTTTAAAGATATATTTTTTTCATTAATGTTAATGTAAAAAAATTTAATTTTGCACCAAAAGAATCTTAGAAAACTTACCTAACCTTATTATAACAAGCGTAATTCATTTTAGCCTAAGCCAACTAAATATATTTTAGATTTGTTTACAGTAATACTAGAAAAACACATTGAAATATATTTTTTTCGTTAGGTTCAGAATGATTTTGACGAAATTATTTCATACACAAATTTTCGCTTGTCCTATATGGCAAGATGAGCGTTGCTATTTATGCCAAGATCGCAAGTTCTGCCTATTCGGCACGACATATATAAGGAAGAGGTAGCAGTAATATTGAAGGATCAGTTATGGAAGGGGAAAAGAGAATATGAATGTGTAAATTCAAGGATTATGTGGATTAAAGGTTGGATGCGAAAAGTGGGTCATAATAAGCGTGTATGAACCTGGAGAAGAGAGGAATGTAGAGGAGAGAGAGAGATTTTGGGAGATGTTAAGTGAATGTATAGGAGCCTTTGAACCAAGTGAGAGAGTAATTGTGGTAGGGGACTTGAATGCTAAAGTAGGAGAAACTTTTAGAGAGGGTGTGGTAGGTAAGTTTGGGGTGTCAGATGTAAATGATAATGGGAGCCCTTTGATTGAACTTTGTATAGAAAGGGGTTTAGTTATAAGTAATACATATTTTAAAAAAAAGAGGTTAAATAAGTATACAAGATATGATGTAGGGCGAAATGACAGTAGTTTGTTGGATTATGTACTGGTAGATAAAAGACTGTTGAGTAGACTTCAGGATGTACATGTTTATAGAGGGGCCACAGATATATCAGATCACTTCTTAGTTGTAGCTACACTGAGAGTAAAAGGTAGATGGGATACAAGGAGAATAGAAGCATCAGGGAAGAGAGGTGAAGGTTTATAAACTAAAAGAGGAGGCAGTTAGGGTAAGATATAAACAGCTATTGGAGGATAGATTGGCTAATGAGAGCATAGGCAATGGGGTCGAAGAGGTATGGGGTAGGTTTAAAAATGTAGTGTTAGAGTGTTCAGCAGAAGTTTGTGGTTACAGGAAAGTGGGTGCGGGAGGGAAGAGGAGCGATTGGTGGAATGATGATGTAAAGAGAGTAGTAAGGGAGAAAAAGTTAGCATATGAGAAGTTTTTACAAAGTAGAAGTGATGCAAAGAGGGAAGAGTATATGGAGAAAAAGAGAGAGGTTAAGAGAGTGGTGAAGCAATGTAAAAAGAGAGCAAATGAGAGAGTGGGTGAGATGTTATTAACAAATTTTGTTGAAAATAAGAAAAAGTTTTGGAGTGAGATTAACAAGTTAAGGAAGCCTAGAGAACAAATGGATTTGTCAGTTAAAAATAGGAGAGGAGAGTTATTAAATGGAGAGTTAGAGGTATTGGGAAAATGGAGGGAATATTTTGAGGAATTGTTAAATGTTGATGAAGATAGGGAAGCTGTGATTTCGTGTATAGGACAAGGAGGAATAGCATCTTGTAGGAGTGAGGAAGAGCCAGTTGTGAGTGTGGGGGAAGTTCGTGAGGCAGTAGGTAAAATGAAAGGGGGTAAGGCAGCCGGGATTGATGGGATAAAGATAGAAATGTTAAAAGCAGGTGGGGATATAGTTTTGGAGTGGTTGGTGCAATTATTTAATAAATGTATGGAAGAGGGTAAGGTACCTAGGGATTGGCAGAGAGCATCCATAGTTCCTTTGTATAAAGGCAAAGGGGACAAAAGAGAGTGCAAAAATTATAGGGGGATAAGTCTGTTGAGTATACCTGGTAAAGTGTATGGTAGAGTTATTATTGAAAGAATTAAGAGTAAGACGGAGAATAGGATAGCAGATGAACAAGGAGGCTTTAGGAAAGGTAGGGGGTGTGTGGACCAGGTGTTTACAGTGAAACATAAGTGAACAGTATTTAGATAAGGCAAAAGAGGTTTTTGTGGCATTTATGGATTTGGAAAAGGCAGGGTGGATAGGGGAGCAATGTGGCAGATGTTGCAGGTGTATGGTGTAGGAGGTAGGTTACTGAAAGCAGTGAAGAGTTTTTACGAGGATACTGAGGCTCAAGTTAGATTATGTAGGAAAGAGGGAGATTATTTCCCAGTAAAAGTAGGCCTTAGACAAGGATGTGTGATGTCACCGTGGTTGTTTAATATATTTATAGATGGGGTTGTAAGAGAAGTAAATGCGAGGGTCTTGGCAAAAGGCGTGGAGTTAAAAGATAAAGAATCACACATAAAGTGGGAGTTGTCACAGTTGCTCTTTGCTGATGACACTGTGCTCTTGGGAGATTCTGAAGAGAAGTTGCAGAGGTTGGTGGATGAATTTGGTAGGGTATGCAAAAGAAAATTAAAAGTGAATACAGGAAAGAGTAAGGTTATGAGGATAACAAAAAGATTAGGTGATGAAAGATTGGATATCAGATTGGAGGGAGAGAGTATGGAGGAGGTGAGTGTATTCAGATATTTGGGAGTGGACGTGTCAGCGGATGGGTCTATGAAAGATGAGGTGAATCACAGAATTGAGGGGAAAAGGGCGAGCGGTGCACTTAGGAGTCTGTGGAGACAAAGAACTTTGTCCTTGGAGGCAAAGAGGGGAATGTATGAGAGTATAGTTTTACCAACGCTCTTATATGGGTGTGAAGCATGGGTGATGAATGTTGCAGCGAGGAGAAGGCTGGAGGCAGTGGAGATGTCTGAGGGCAATGTGTGGTGTGAATATAATGCAGAGAATTCGTAGTTTGGAAGTTAGGAGGAAGTGCGGGATTACGAAAACTGTTGTCCAGAGGGCTGAGGAATGGTTGAGGTGGTTCGGACATGTAGAGAGAATGGAGCGAAGCAGAATGACTTCAAGAGTGTATCAGTCTGTAGTGGAAGGAAGGCGGGGTAGGGGTCGGCCTCGGAAAGGTTGGAGGGAGGGGGTAAAGGAGGTTTTGTGTGCGAGGGGCTTGGACTTCCAGCAGGCATGCGTGAACGTGTTTGATTGGAGTGAATGGAGACAAATGGTTTTTAATACTTGACGTGCTGTTGGAGTGAGCAAAGTAACATTTATGAAGGGATTCAGGGAAACCGGCAGGCCGGACTTGAGTCCTGGAGATGGGAAGTACAGTGCCTGCACTCTGAAGGAGGGGTATTAATGTTGCAGTTTAAAAACTGTAGTGTAAAGCACCCTTCTGGGAAGACAGTGATGGAGTGAATGATGGTGAAAGTTTTTCTTTTTCGGGCCACCCTGCCTTAAGGTAGGAATCGGCCAGTGTTAATAATATATAAATAATATATATATATATATATATATATATATATATATATATATATATATATATATATCTATATTTTTTTTTTTTTTTTTTTTTTTTTTTTTTTTTTTTTTTTTTTTCCCTCAACAAGTTGGTCGTCTCCCACCGAGGCAGGGTGACCCAAAAAAGAAAGAAAATCCCCAAAAAGAAAATACTTTCATCATCATTCAACACTTTCACCACACTCGCACATTATCACTGCTTTTGCAGAGGTGCTCAGAATACAACAGTTTAGAAGCATATACGTATAAAGATACACAACATATCCCTCCAAACTGCCAATATCCCAAACCCCTCCTTTAAAGTGCAGGCATTGTACTTCCCATTTCCAGGACTCAAGTCCGACTATAAGAAAATAACCGGTTTCCCTGAATCCCTTAACTAAATATTACCCTGCTCACACTCCAACAGATCGTCAGGTCCCAAGTACCATTCGTCTCCATTCACTCCTATCTAACACGCTCATGCACGCTTGCTGGAAGTCCAAGCCCCTCGCCCACAAAACCTCCTTTACCCCCTCTTTCCAACCCTTTCGAGGACGACCCCTACCCCTCTTTCCTTCCCCTATAGATTTATATGCTTTCCATGTCATTCTACTTTGATCCATTCTCTCTAAATGACCAAACCACCTCAACAACCCCTCTTCTGCCCTCTGACTAATGCTTATATTAACTCCACACCTTCTCCTAATTTCCACACTCCGAATTTTCTGCATAATATTTACACCACACATTGCCCTTAGACAGGACATCTCCACTGCCTCCAACCGTCTCCTCGCTGCTGCATTTACCACCCAAGCTTCACAGCCATATAAGAGTGTTGGTACTACTATACTCTCATACATTCCCTTCTTTGCCTCCATAGATAACGTTTTTTGACTCCACATATACCTCAACGCACCACTCACCTTTTTTCCCTCATCAATTCTATGATTAACCTCATCCTTCATAAATCCATCCGCCGACACGTCAACTCCCAAGTATCTGAAAACATTCACTTCTTCCATACTCCTCCCCAATTTGATATCCAATTTTTCTTTATCTAAATCATTTGATACCCTCATCACCTTACTCTTTTCTATGTTCACTTTCAACTTTCTACCTTTACACACATTCTCAAACTCATCCACTAACCTTTGCAATTTTTCTTTAGAATCTCCCATAAGCACAGTATCATCAGCAAAAAGTAACTGTGTCAATTCCCATTTTGAATTTGATTCCCCATAATTTAATCCCACCCCTCTCCCGAACACCCTAGCATTTACTTCTTTTACAACCCCATCTATAAATATATTAAACAACCATGGTGACATTACACATCCCTGTCTAAGACCTACTTTTACCGGGAAGTAGTCTCCCTCTCTTCTACACACCCTAACCTGAGCCTCACTATCCTCATAAAAGCTCTTTACAGCATTTAGTAACTTACCACCTATTCCATAAACTTGCAACATCTGCCACATTGCTCCTCTATCCACTCTATCATATGCCTTTTCTAAATCCATAAATGCAATAAAAACTTCCCTACCTTTATCTAAATACTGTTCACATATATGCTTCAATGTAAACACTTGATCTACACATCCCCTACCCACTCTGAAGCCTCCTTGCTCATCCGCAATTATACATTCTGTCTTACCTCTAATTCTTTCAATTATAACTCTACCGTATACTTTTCCTGGTATACTCAGTAAACTTATTCCTCTATAATTTTTACAATCTCTTTTGTCCCCTTTCCCTTTATATAAAGGAACTATACACGCTCTCCGCCAATCCCTAGGTACCTTCCCCTCTTTCATACATTTATTAAACAAAAGTACCAACCACTCCAACACTATATCCCCCCCTGCTTTTAACATTTCTGTCATGATCCCATCAGTTCCAGCTGCTTTACCCCCTTTCATTCTACGTAATGCCTCACGTATCTCCACCACACTTACATTCTGCTCTTCTTCACTCCTAAAAGATGGTATACCTCCCTGACCAGTGCATGAAATTACCGCCTCCCTTTCTTCCTCAACATTTAAAAGTTCCTCAAAATATTCTCGCCATCTACCCAATACCTCCCTCTCCCCATCTACTAACTCCCCTACTCTGTTTTTAACGGACAAATCCATACTTTCCCTAGGCTTTCTTAACTTGTTTAACTCACTGCAAAATTTTTTCTTATTTTCATTAAAATTTCTTGACAGTGCCTCTCCCACTCTTTCATCTGCTCTCCTTTTGCACTCTCTCACCACTCTCTTCACCTTTCTTTTACTCTCCATGTACTCTGCTCTTCTTATAACACTTCTGCTTTGTAAAAACCTCTCGTAAGCTACCTTTTTCTCTTTTATCACACCCTTTACTTCATCATTCCACCAATCACTCCTCTTTCCTCCTGCCCCCACCCTCCTATAACCACAAACTTCTGCCCCACATTCTAATACTGCATTTTTAAAACTATTCCAACCCTCTTCAACCCCTCCACTACTCATCTTTGCACTAGCCCACCTTTCTGCCAATAGTCGCTTATATCTCGCCCGAGATATATATATATATATATATATATATATATATATACATATACATACATATATATACATATATATACATACATATATATATACACATATATATATATGTCGTGCCGAATAGGCAGAACTTGCGATCTTGGCTTAAATAGCAACGCTCATCTTGCCATATAGGACAAGCGAATATTTGTGTATGCAATAATTTTGCCAAAATCATTCTGAACGTAACGAAAAAAATATATTTCACTGTGTTTGTTTAGCATTAAATAGTTGTAAACAAATCTAAAATATATTTAGTTGGGTTAGGCTAAAATAAATTCTTGTTATAATAAGGTTAGGTAAGTTTTCTAAAATTCTTTTGGTGCAAAATTAAAATTTTTTACATTAACATTAATGAAAAAAATATATCTTTAAACGCATAATAGAAAATTTTAGAAAGGACTTAATTTTGAATGAGTTCTTGTTAATTGACCAGTTTTACATATTCGGCACGACATATATATATATATATATATATTTATATTATATATATATATATATATATATATATATATATATATATATATATATTATACACTAGACATCAGCCAACACGATTATGTGTATGGAGATGATTAATAAATTAGACATATGTGCAATAGCTAAAGTATCTTTCAGTTAAGTATCTTTAGTCTGAAATATTTCAGCTACTCAGTAGGCTACTTCAGTCGAATACAAAGGATACAAACTGTCCATCACATCTCTACTGCTGCTTCCTCTGTATTTGACAGAAGAAGCCGACTGTGTAGGCCAAACATTTCGGATTATAAACACCTGAGTGTTCCACATGTGTCTCACTTATCCACTTGTCCTCACTGGATACTTTGTCACATCTAGTTATTTCAATTTTGTACAAGTTTCGCCAACATGGACATAGACGGAAGACAGTGAGAGATGAGGTAATGAGTGCCTCAGGTTAGGAGGTGATATTCAGTACTGTAGTATTGAGGAATATTGATTTATCAGCGGAATGTTGCTGAATGAATCCGGAAAAGATGCAGCCTATTAAAAGAAAAAAGTGATTTTTAAAGATGGTAAGTTTACTCATTTTGTAATAAAGAGTTCAGGATACATAAATACACGTTAAAATAAATTAATCTTTAATATAATATAAAAATCTATCTTTGGTCTAGAGGTATTTAAAATAAATAAATATATATATATATAATATATATGCTAAAATAAAAAATTATACGTAACACATTTACAATAATAAATTACAATCAACTCCTTATGACGCTCCGTGTCTCTCACGACACTTATCCCTTGTGTGTTGTGACGCTCCCTCTCAACTGTGTCACTTGACACAGTTTCTTCCGTGTAATGACGCTCCTGCTCAACCGTGTCCACTAGACACCCTTTTCTCTGTCACAGGACACTCCTACTCTCCGTGTCACACGACACCCTTTTCTCTGCGTCATACACAATATCTCTACTGTGTCACTCTTGACACCCTTGTCTCTGCGTCTCACACTATCACCCACAGCGTCTTTCTCGAGGCCAGTCACATGATACTATTCAATGTACACTACAACCTGACCATCTTCAGTGTCACACGACACCCTTTTCTTCTCAGTGTTCCACTACGGTCCTGTAGCATATCTCAGTGTTTCACTCCATCATATTTCCCTAAGTGTCACACTACGGTCCTAGCCCAGTTCAGTGTAACACTCCAACCTTTTCTTCATGTAATGTCCCACTAAAACAGCATCAGTTGACTCCGGCCCACAGGTGACCAGGGTAGGCGGTGAGTCCGCAGACATCACCGGTAGTCCTGTAAATACTCTCCAAGACCGGTAGAAGTACACCGTAAGATGGTCTGGTGAGTACTATCTACCGCCTTCAAGATCAATTGACACACCGCAAGTAGGTTCGGTTAATCCTGCTTGCCGAACACCATGATGCAAGCTCACTGAATGCGGCCGTCAAGTAACTGAGGCCAACAGACTCAGTGAGCTGTGGTGAGCGCTTCCTCTAACGCCAGTAGAAGCCAGTAGAATACTCTACTGGCAGTAGATGTGTACGATTAGGTGTTCTGGTAACTACTGCGTAGATGCGTACCATGAGGTGTTCAGGTACTTACTGCTTCTAAAGCCAGTAGATGTGTACCATTAGGTGTTCAGGTACCTACTGCTTAGATGCATACTGTACTGTGAGGTGTTCAGGTACATACTGCTCTAAGGCCGGCTCAGCAGTCCCCACAATGGGTTTGATGACGTACCCAGTGGTACTGCCGGCCGGCAGGTTAACTGTTTAACCGCTAGTTTGGCAGGGGGCCGCAACACAGCCATTGTATCCATGTATCATATACGTGACACAATATTGCAACAATTTCTCAAACGCGTCAGATGGGCAACCAAAGACCTTCAAAAGCGAGTCAGAAATTTCTAATATTTCAATGGTTTATCATACCGACAAGATGATGAGTTAGACATATGTGCAACATTTGGATATTTTTATTATGTAGAAATTTTGCCATCCAGTGGATTAATCATTACAGTAGAAGGACATGAACGCAAAACTGTAGAAAACGAGGTAATAGATCCCTCAGCCTAGGAGCAGCTGCTGTCACACCGAAGCGCTGGAGACGAGAATTTTGAGTCGTAGAAACAACCGGGGTTTAACCCAGTAGTGGAGCACTTGATGGTGGAGGGTAGCAGCACACAGGCTAGGGAGAGCTGGAAGCAGCAAAAGTTCTGGAGTCCAGATTACTGTCTTAGTCGAAAAGAGCCATTATCAAAATTTTTAAACACTATTGTTAATTGCTTTATAAAATCTTGAACTTAAGGTGTGAAGCTACGCGGGGCAACGGAGGCTTATTTATCAGTTCATTTGCAGAGTCGAGAGTGGAGTTCTTTGACGAACATATTGCTGTTGTTAGAAAGTGTAGTAAAGAATCGTAGGATTTTCCAGGTGAGGCCGGGGGTATGGACTTCAAATTTCTCTTCAGTGGTGTGACAATCTTTATTTATCTTCTCGTCAAGTTGTAGTGAATGTGGAGGCAGTGGTAGGCTGGGCAGGCAAAAAGATGGAGCCAGATGAGTTGCAGAAGAAGAAAACATCGTTGCAACATTCAGCACCCATGATTTACACCCATATAAGAGTGTTGGTATAACTATACTCTCATACATTCCCCTCTTTGCTTCCATGGATAAACTTATTTGTCTCCACAGACTCCTCAGTGCACTACTCACCTTTTTCCCCTCGTCTATGATTCACCTCTTCTTTCACAGACCCATTTCCTGACATATCCACTCCCAAATGTCTGAAACATTTACCTCCTCCATACGCTCTCCCTTCAATCTGACATCCAGTCGTTCATTATCTCATTTTTCTGTTATCCTCATCACTTTACTCTTTCCTATATTCACTTTTAATTTCCATCTTTTATTCCAAATCCATAAACGCCACAAAAGTTTCTTTACCCTTACCTAAATACTGCTCACTTATATGTTTCACTATCAACAGTTAGTCTACACACCCCCTACCCTTCCTAAAGCCTCCTTGTTCATCTGCTATCCTGCTCTCCGACTTACACTTAACGCTTTCAATAATAACTCTACAATACACTTTACCAGGTATTCTCAACGTACTTATTCCCCTATAATGTTTATGCTCTCATTTGTCCTCTTTGCCTTTATACAAAGGAACTATGCATGCCCTCTGCCAATCCCTAGGTACCTTACCCTCTTCCATACATTTATTAAATAAAAACACTAACCACACCAAAACTATATCCCCACCTGCTTTACCCCCTTCCATTCTTCTCGCTGCCTCACGCACTTCCCCCACACTCACAACTGGTTCTTCCTTATTCCTACAAGATGTTATTCCTCCTTGCCCTATACACGAAATCACAGCTTCCCTATCTTCATCAACATTTAACAATTCATCAAAATATTCCCTCCATCTTCACAATACCTCTAACTCTCCATTTAATAACTCTCCTCTCCTATTTTTAACTATCAAATCCATTTGTTCCCTAGGCTTTCCCAACTTATTAATCTCACTTCAAAACGTTTTCTTATTTTCAACAAAATTTGTTGATAACATCTTATGCAATCTCTCATTTGCTTTCTTTTTACATTGCTTCACCACTCTCTTAACCTCTCTTTTTCTCTCCATATTTTCCTCCCTCCCTGCATCACTTCTACTTTGTAAAAACCTCTCATATGCTAACTTTTTCTCTCTTACTACTCTCTTTACAGCATCATTCCACCAATCGCTCTTCTTCCCTCCTGCTCCCACTTCCCTGTAACCACAAACTTCTGCTGAAAACACTAACACCATATTTTTAAACTTACCCCATACATCTTCCACCCCATTGCCTATACTCTAACTAGTTCATCTATCCTCCAATAGTTGTCTATCTCTTACCCTAACTGCCTCCTTCTTTAGTTTATAAACCTTCACCATTCTCTTACCTGCTGCTTCCATTCAGCATATTAAAAATATCTAACACAGGACTCAGAGCAATGGGTTCAAGTTATATAAAAATAAATTTAGAAATCGTATAGGAAAGCATAAGTTTGGTAATAGAGTTGTGGATGAGTGGAATAATCCCCTGAGTAGTGTCATTGAAGCTAAAAACCTTGAGTGCCTTTAATAATAGGTTAGACAAATACATGAGTGGCTGCAAGTTGAACATGTCTAGCTTGGGCCAGTATGCCTTCTGTAATGCTCCTTCTTTCATAGGTTCTTATTTCTGTACTCAAGACCCTTATACTCCTTATCGGAATATTGTTATACTGTTTTCATTTCGTAAACTCACTGTTCTTACCTAAAGAAGTCACTGCTTCCACCTCATTATTGCTCTTCACATTAAATTGCTGCTTACACCTCATGAAGTCACTGCTCTTACTTCAAGTCACTGCTCTCGTTAAGTCACTGCTCTCGTTAAGTCACTGCTCTCGTTAAGTCACTGCTCTCGTTAAGTCACTGCTCTCGTTAAGTCACTGCTCTCGTTAAGTCACTGCTCTTGTTAAGTCACTGATCTCGTTAAGTCACTGCTCTCGTTAAGCCACTGCTCTCGTTAAGTCACTGCTCTCGTTAAGCCACTGCTCTCGTTAAGTCACTGCTCTCGTTAAGTCACTGCTCTCGTTAAGTCACTGCTCTCGTTAAGCCACTGCTCTCGTTAAGTCACTGCTCTCGTTAAGTCACTGCTCTCGTTAAGTCACTGCTCTCGTTAAGCCACTGCTCTCGTTAAGTCACTGCTCTTAAGTCACTGCTCTCGTTAAGTCACTGCTCTCGTTAAGTCACTGCTCTCGTTAAGTCACTGCTCTTGTTAAGTCACTGCTCTCGTTAAGTCACTGCTCTCGTTAAGTCACTGCTCTCGTTAAGTCAGTGCTCTCGTTAAGTCACTGCTCTCGTTAAGTCACTGCTCTCGTTAAGTCACTGCTCTTGTTAAGTCACTGCTCTTGTTAAGTCACTGCTCTCGTTAAGTCACTGCTCTCGTTAAGTCACTGCTCTCGTTAAGTCACTGCTCTCGTTAAGTCACTGCTCTCGTTAAGTCACTGCTCTCGTTAAGTCACTGCTCTCGTTAAGTCACTGCTCTTAAGTCACTGCTCTTGTTAAGTCACTGCTCTCGTTAAGTCACTGCTCTCGTTAAGTCACTGCTCTCGTTAAGTCACTGCTCTCGTTAAGTCACTGCTCTCGTTAAGTCACTGCTCTCGTTAAGTCACTGCTCTCGTTAAGTCACTGCTCTCGTTAAGTCACTGCTCTCGTTAAGTCACTGATCTCGTTAAGTCACTGCTCTCGTTAAGTCACTGCTCTCGTTAAGTCACTGCTCTCGTTAAGTCACTGCTCTCGTTAAGTCACTGCTCTCGTTAAGTCACTGCTGTCGTTAAGTCACTGCTGTCGTTAAGTCACTGCTGTCGTTAAGTCACTGCTCTCGTTAAGTCACTGCTCTCGTTAAGTCACTGCTCTCGTTAAGTCACTGCTCTCGTTAAGTCACTGCTCTCGTTAAGTCACTGCTCTCGTTAAGTCACTGCTCTCGTTAAGTCACTGCTCTCGTTAAGTCACTGCTCTCGTTAAGTCACTGCTCTCGTTAAGTCACTGCTCTCGTTAAGTCACTGCTCTCGTTAAGTCACTGCTCTCTCCTCATGAAGTTACTGAATTAATAAAAGTCTTTACTTTCCTCTCATGAAAAAGTTTCATGGAGTCACTGTTGTGATTTCATGAAATCATTGTGGTCATTTTGATCAAGTAACTCCTGGTCTCAGACCGGGCCGCGCGGGCGGTGACCACTGAAAGCCTCTCCAGGTATACCTCAGGTATGCAGTTACTGCTCTCATCCCGTGAAGTCACTGTTCTTCTGAAATCGTTACTCTTACCTTATTAAGCCACTGTTGCTGCAAAGTCACTGCTCTCAGGAAATAACTTCACTGTTCTTGAAAGACACTGTTTTAAAGTCATGAAGTCACCGTTCTCGCCTCATTATATCTTCGCTTTCACCTCACGAAGTTCCTTTTCTTGTTAGGCTACTTTATTCACCTGTTGAAGTCACTGCTCCAACCTCGTGAATTCACTGTTCTTGATACTATTGCGACATAATGAAATCATTGTTCTTCTATTGTCACTGCATTTTCCTCAAAAAAATCACTGCTCTTGCTTCAAGAAGTTACTTTACGTCACCTCATGTAATCTCTGACATCACTGCTCCTTTAAGAAGCTCCCCCCCCCCCCGTTAAATATAAGGAAGTCACTAGCTTCATGAAGTCACTGTTCTGACTAAATTAAATAAATTTTCTTTAGAAAACGCTTTTTTTAAGTCTCTTTTCATATCAAATCACTGCTATTACGTCATTGGGTCACTGCTTCTTCCCTATGAATTATGTGACCTCACAGCAAGGAAGTCACTGTTCCCTCCTTACGAAATCAAAGCTTTCATGACTTCACCGTTCTCATTAATTTCCATGAGAGCTGTGACCATGAGGCCACAGCTCTCACTTCATGAGGTCACAGCTCTCACTTCATGAGGTCACAGCACTCACCTCATGAGGTCACGGCTCTCACCTCATGAAGTCACAGCTCTCATATCATGAGGTCACAGTTTTCACTTCATGAGGTCACGGCTCTAGCCTCATGATACAGCTCTCACTTCATGAGGTCACAGCACTCATCTCATGAGGTCACGGCTCTCATCTCATGACGTCAATTCATGAGGTCACAGCTCTCACCTCATTGGGTCACAGCTCTCACTTCATGATGTCACGGCTCTCACCTCATGATGTCATAGCACTCACCTCATGAGGTCACAGCTCTCACTTCATTAGGTCACAGTTCTCACCTCATGAGGTCACAGCACTCACCTCATGAGGTCACGGCTCTCACTTCATGATGACACGGCTCTCACCTCATGGTGTCACATCCCTCATTTCACGGGGTCACAGCTCTCACTTCACGGGGTCACAGCTCTCGCTTCATGAGGTCACAGCTCACTTCATGAGGTCACGGCTCTAACCTCATGTCACAGCTCTCACCTCATAGGGTCACAGCTCTCACTTCATGGGGTCACAACTCTCACCTCATGATGTCACAGCTCTCACCTCATAGGGTCACAGCTCTCACTTCATGGGGTCACAACTCTCACCTCATGATGTCACAGCTCTCACCTGATGTCACAGCTCTCACTTCATGAGGACACAGCTCTCACTTCATGAGGTCACAGCACTCACTTCATGAGGTCACAGCACTCACTTCATGAGGTCACAGCACTTACCTCATGTGGTCACGGCTCACCTCATGTCACAGCTCTCACCTCATGAAGTCACAGCTCACTTCATGGGGTCACAGCTCTCACTTCATGGGGTCACAACTCTCATCTCATGAGGTCACGGCTCTCACCTCATGATGTCACAGCTCTCACCTGAGATCACAGCTCTCACTTCATGAGGACACAGCACTTACCTCATGTGGTCACGGCTCACCTCATGTCACACCTCTCACCTAATGAGGTCACAGCTCTCACCTCATGAGGTCACAGCTCTCACCTCATGGGGTCACAGCTCACTTCATGGGGTCACAGCTCACTTCATGGGGTCACGACTCTCGCCTCATGAGGTCACAGCTCTCACTTCGAGGTCACTGCTCTCACTTCATGAGGTCACAGCTCTCACTTTACGGGTCACAGCACTCATCTCATGAGGTCACAGCACTCACCTCATGTCAAAGTTCTCATTTCATGAGGCCACAGCTCACTTCAAGAGGTCACAGCTCACTTCATGAGGTCACAGCTCTCACCTCATGATGTCACAGCTCTCACCTCATAGGGTAACAGCTCTCACTTCATGAGGTCACAGCTCTCACTTCATGAGGTCACAGAACTCATCTCATGAGGTCACAGCTCTCACTTCATGGGGTCACAACTCTCACCTCATGAGGTCACGGCTCTCACCTCATGTCACAGTTCTCACTTCATGAGGTCACAGCTCTCACTTCATAAAGTGCTCTCATATAATCACTTGTGTCACTGTATATATCAGCACGTGTGTTGCAGATGTTGTCTCCGTTCTGCAGTCAAGGAAACAATGTTTCTGGCCGCAGACTCCTGCAGACTCCCGCAGACTGCCGCACTCTCTCGCAGACTGCCGTAGACTGCCGCAGGCTCTCGCAGACTGCCGTAGACTGCCGCAGGCTCTCGCAGACTGCCGCAGATTCAGCACAGTTTAGCTCTGCTGCAACTTGTCTTCTCTCTACCAATCTTAAACTTTATACAGTTTCATTTTTAGTGTTAGTAACAAAAATGGAAGATAATCTTCTGGATATTAACCCAGGATAAGCCAGCCAAGCCATGCAATGTGGCTTTCTTCACCTTACAAGCTGAAGAACTCTTCCAATAGAATACGACTCGCGGTAATAGACTAACTTCCACGTCCCATTTCCTCCTAGTTGACCATGAAGATCTGACCAGTGTATCGATCTCGTGTTCCTTCAGTTGTAAGCACTACGACTGTTTGGGGCAGACAACCGTGTAGTAGTATACAAGGGTCATGTTCCGTGCCAGAACAACAACTGTCTCGCCTCTACATAACAGCAGTCTTAAATCTTGTCAGTGATGATCTTGTACTTGCAATATGGGAGATTAAGAATTTTAAAGATCTTATTAAGGGTTATACGGCACTATAAGTTAGCCTTTATTGCCTCTGTCTGCCCTGTGAGTGCCACACAAATGATTCACTCAACCATGAACTCATTCAGATGTCAGAACACAACGGAAGACTATGGTAGTTGAGTGTCTCAGACGACGACTCTCTGAGACGCTTAAAGCAATAATTGTTTTTCGTTTGTCGTTCCCGAAATTCTGTGTATTTGATTAAGGTTTCTTCACATTAAATTTAATACGGATATTTGAGACAAGCATCACACTGAATGTTTAGTGATAAACCAGTCACTACCTGGGTTACTGTGGCAGTGATAAACCAGTCACTGCCTGGGTTACTGTGGCAGTGATAAACCAGTCACTGCCTGGGTTACTGTGGCAGTGATAAGCCAGTCACTGCCTGGGTTACTGTGGCAGTGATAAACCAGTCACTGCCTGGGCTAGTGCACAGTGGTAAACCAGTCACTGCCTGGGCTAGTGCACAGTGATAAGCCAGTCACTGCCTGGGTTATTTGATAAGTGGTAAACCAGTCACTGCATGGGTTATTGCAAAAGTGATAAACCAGTCACTGCCTGGGCTATTGCGACAAGTGATAACCCAGTCACTGCCTGGGTTATTGTGACAGTGATACACTAAACACTGCCTGCGTCAGTCTGACCGTGGCAAATCAGTAACTTCCTGTGATAATGTAACAGATGATAAATCAGTCACTACGTTTGTTAATGCGACAGTGATAAACTAGTCACTGCCTGGGTTACTGCGAGAGTGACAAACCAATAACTGCCTGGGTTATTGCGACAATGAAAACCCAGTCACTACTTGGGTTATTGCGACAGTGATAAACCAGTCGCTGCCCTGGTTACTGTGACAGTGATAAACCAGCCACTGACTAGGGTATTTTGACAGGTGATAAGCCAGTCACTGCCTGGGTTACTGTAACAGGTGATAAACCAGCCACTACTTGGCTTATTACGACAGTGATAAGCCAGTCACTGCTTCCATGATTGTGTTAGATAATAAACCAGTCTCTGCCTGCGTCATTGTGACTGATAAACCAGTCACAACCTGGGTTATGGCGACAAGTCTTGCAGCTGCCTCGACTAACAATTTTCACGGGGCTCTTAAGAAGAAACATTTGCAGAACCAAGATGGAACCATCAGTGAAAAAAACTGAGAAGCTCTTTGTCATGACGCAACCCGCTGTAAACACGCGTTTATTCTACGTACTTAATCGTCATGGAGTCAGGCTTAGGGTAGGTGGTCGTTTAATCAAGGGTGACAGTAGTCGTTGCTTCTCGTTGGGTGTGGGTGATCGTCTGAGGTGAGAGCAGCTACTGGCCGGGTTACTGCAATAACATTCAGTCACTTAAAACTTGTACACCTACGTAAGACGTCACGTTGACAGCAAATTAAGGATAATTGACAAGGAACACTGCAACTCTGTCACAAATCATTTTAAAATGCAGATTCTAGCTGACTTTTCAATTTACGATACATTAGGTAAAATATCCTTATAAATATCTTGCTGGAAATTTATTCCAAATACAAAATTCTGAGCAAACTTTGAAAAGTCTATTATAAGATAACCTGTTTTGCTACTGAGAATTAACAACGAAGTAGCACTACAACCTCATTAAATGACTTGAAACAACTCAAGAGCCAGTGAACACTACAACCTGTGTGACAGTGTTTACTGAGAACAACAACCAGCCATCACTACAACCTGTGTTACTGAGAACAACCAGCTAGTACTACAACCTGTGTTACTGAGAACAACCAGCCAGCCAGCACTACAACCTGTGTTATTGAGAGCAACCAGCCAGCCAGCACTACAACCTGTGTTACTGAGAACAACCAGCCAGCACTACAACCTGTGTTACTGAGAACAACCAGCCAGCACTACAACCTGTGTTACAGAGAACAACCAGCCAGCACTACAACCTGTGTTACTGAGAACAACCAGCCAGCCAGCACTACAACCTGCGTTACTGAGAACAACCAGCCAGCACTACAACCTGGGTTACTGAGAACAACAATCCAGCAATACAACCTGTGTTACTGACTGAGAACAACCAGCCAGCACTACAACCTGTGATACTGAGAACAACAAGCCAGCCAGCACTACAACCTGAAGAACAACCAGACAGCCAGCACTACAACCTGTGTTACTGACTGAGAACAACAACCAGCCAGCACTACAACATGTTTTACTGTGAACAACCAGCCAGCACTACAACCTCTGTTACTGACTGAGAACAACCAGCCAGCACTACAACCTGTGTTACTGACTGAGAACAACAACCAACCAGCACTACAACCTATTACTGAGAACAACAACCAGCCAGCACTACAACCTGTGTTACTGACTGAGAAAAACAACCAGCCAGCACTACAACCTGTGTTACTGACTGAGAAAAACAACCAGCCAGCACTACAACCTGTGTTACTGACTGAGAACAACAACCAGCCAGCACTACAACCTGTGTTACTGACTGAGAACAACAACCAGCCAGCACTACAACCTGTGTTACTGAGAACAACAACCAGCCAGCACTACAACCTGTGTTACTGACTGAGAACAACAACCAGCCAGCACTACAACCTGTGTTACTGACTGAGAACAACAACCAGCCAGCACTACAACCTGTGTTATTGAGAGCAACCAGCCAGCCAGCACTACAACCTGTGTTACTGAGAACAACCTGGGTTAACCAGCACACTACAACCTGTGTTACTGAGAACAACAAGCCAGACTACAACCTGTGTTACTGAGAACAGCCAACACTACAACCTGTGTTACTGAGAACACCCAGCCAGCACTACAACCTGTTACTGACTGAGAACAACAACCAGCCAACACTACAACCAGTGTTACTGAGAACAACAACCAGCCAGCACTACAACCTGTGTTACTGAGAACAGCCAGAGAGCACTACAACCTGTTACTGAGAACAACAACCAGCACTACAACCTGTGTTACTGACTGACTGAGAACAACAACCAGCCAGCACTACAACCTGTGTTACTGACTGAGATCAACAACCAGCCAGCACTACAACCTGTTACTGAGAGAACAACCAGCTAGCACTACAAGCTGTGTTACTGAGAGCAACAACCAGCCAGCACTACAACCTGTGTTACTGAGAACAACAACCAGCCAGCACTACAACCTGTTACTGACTGAGAACAACCAGCCAGCACTACACCCTATGTTACTGACTGAGAACAACAACCAGCCAGCACTACAACCTGTGTTACTGAGAACAACAACCAGCCAGCACTACAACCTGTGTTACTGACTGAGAACAACAACCAGCCAGCACTACAACCTGTGTTACTGAGAACAACCAGCCAGCACTACAACCTGTGTTACTGACTGAGAACAACAACCAGCCAGCTCTACAACACTGAGAACAACCTGTGTGTTACTGACTGAGACAACAACCAGCCAGCACTACAACCTGTGTTACTGAGAACAACAACAGCCAGCACTACAACCTGTGTTACTGAGCACTACAACCTGTGTTACTGACTGAGACAACAACCAGCTAGCACTACAACCTGTGTTACTGACTGAGACACAACCAGCCAGCACTACAACCTGTTACTGACTGAGAACAACAACCTGCCAGCACTACAACCTGTTGACTGAGAACAACCAGACAGCACTACAACCTGTGTTACTGAGTGAGAACAACAACCAGCAGCTACAACCTGTGTTACTGAGAACAGCAACCAGCCAGCACTACAACCTGTGTTACTGACTGAGAACCACAACCAGCCAGCACTACAACCTGTGTTACTGACTGAGAACAACAACCAGCCAGCACTACAACCTGTGTTACTGACTGAGAACAACAACCAGCCAGCACTACAACCTGTGTTACTGAGAACAACCAACCAGCACTACAACCTGTGTTAGTGAGAACAACCAGCAGCACTACAACCTGTTACTGACTGAGAACAACAACCTGCCAGCACTACAACCTGTGTTACAGACTGAGAACAACAACCAGCCAGCTCTACAACCTGTGTTACTGAGAACAACAACCAGC
>NC_091337.1:30803921-30811421 GCF_038502225.1 Cherax quadricarinatus
TGCTTGTTCGTTTCTGCTCATTTAGTGTATATACGCAATCTCTTACTGACTCTGTTTCTAGTTTCTCTCTTCAGCTGTTCCAGCTCAGTTCATCAACACACCGCGTCTTCCATCGTATCCTCTCTCTCCTTCTCGGTTGTTCAGCCATCATCACACACCACCTCTATGTAAGTGATTAATTTCGTGAGACACCTGTGTGTAACAAATGTAAACATGGACTCTGGAGGCTCCCCAGCTGACAGCTCACGTCGACGCCAGATGTATGATGTTTTTTATTCGTTCACCTGCCTTCAGTGGTGTAGTGGCAATATTCCTGAAGAATATCTGAAGTAATTTTTCAACAAGCTTTCTTTTAGCAAAATTAAATACATCTGCAGGGCGTTGGTGCCATTTTGTCAATGATAGACACTCAGTTTGACCGTGACACAGAGGTGGAGTAATGATAGGCACTCAGTGGGACCGTGACACAGAGGTGGAGTAATGATAGGCACTCAGTGGGACCGTGACACAGAGGTGGAGTAATGATAGGCACTCAGTGGGACCGTGACACAGAGGTGGAGTAATGATAGGCACTCAGTGGGACCGTGACACAGAGGTGGAGTAATGATAGGCACTCAGTGGGACCGTGACACAGAGGTGGAGTAATGATAGGCACTCAGTGGGACCGTGACACAGAGGTGGAGTAATGATAGGCACTCAGTGGGACCGTGACACAGAGGTGGAGTAATGATAGGCACTCAGTTTGACCGTGACACAGAGGTGGAGTAATTTGGACATCAGGTATTCCATTAAAAACTCATTAGCCTCTGTAGGTACTAGGGTTTTCTTCCAACACACCTGGAGTTCCTATCACCTGGGAATTACCATCTCTCGGAACAGTCTATCTCATACACATCAGAAAAGGAA
The DNA here is from genome assembly GCF_038502225.1 of Cherax quadricarinatus. Taxonomy (NCBI): domain Eukaryota; kingdom Metazoa; phylum Arthropoda; class Malacostraca; order Decapoda; family Parastacidae; genus Cherax; species Cherax quadricarinatus. The sequence continues at coordinate 30,804,828 of NC_091337.1, forward strand.
CTTTTCTCATGTGTATAGGATGCTTTAGGATGATGTCTACATCATCCTATATCGGAAACAAGATAAACAATATGTCGAAGTTGGTAAAGAGGAAGGTGTCGGAGGAGAGAAATTTGAATGATATAATTACATATATACGTTAGTGTACAGTAATACTGAGTCGTCATTATACATTATACTATATACCTACATAACTGTGTTTATATCGTAGAGCTTTTTTTTTTTTTTGTCAAAATAAATGTCTTATTAGCTGTTACTCGATTCCGTATGATAACATACGTTCATGAGTAGAACAATAGTTGAATATATATAGTTACAAACACATACATATGTCTAAGCTCCCGTAATGTACACATTACCACCAGCAAATATGTAGTTTAACAGGTGTCTGCAATTGTAAGCCATAAGTGGTTGTTGAATTATTTCCTTTAGTTTAACTTTTCGATGCTATTTCTCTCATAAAACGAAAACATCTCTGGTAGGCTTCGCATTTTCAACGCTTGTGTGTGGTATCGAGTACCATACTGTAGCAACAAGTGGCGAGAGCAGGAGTCCTGTGATATAACTTATTAAACCCATTCCCAGCCTCCTGAATGACTTGGGCAACTTATTAAACCCATTCCCAGCCTCCTGAATGACTTGGGCAACTTATTAAACCCATTCCCAGCCTCCTGAATGACTTGGGCAACTTATTAAACCCATTCCCAGCCTCCTGAATGACTTGGGCAACTTATTAAACCCATTCCCAGCCTCCTGAATGACTTGGGCAACTTATTAAACCCATTCCCAGCCTCCTGAATGACTCGGGTAACTTATTAAACCCATTCCCAGCCTCCTGAATGACTCGGGTAACTTATTAAACCCATTCCCAGCCTCCTGAATGACTCGGGTAACTTATTAAACCCATTCCCAGCCTCCTGAATGACTCGGGTAACTTATTAAACCCATTCCCAGCCTCCTGAATGACTTGGGTAACTTATGAAAATACGCAAAGGTAGTAAAAACCAATTTTCAGATTTTCCATCTTACTTAAACAAGCTTTCCTAAATCAGATTACTGCAGTGTAATTTTCTAGTAAACAAAGCAAAATAATAAGCATCTGACTATTTCAAAACTGGGGACAACACTGTCATATTTATCGGTGTATATAGCAAGTGCAAGGAGGAGGAGGAGGAGGAGGAGGAGGAAGAGGACTAGGATAAAGTATACGAAGAGGAGGCGAAGGAGGAAGAGGAGAAGGACAAGGAGAGGAAAGAACTAGTTACGAGCCATGTGGGAGGATACTGAGAAATAATAGAATACTGAGAAATAATTTCACCCCAACAATATAATACGGTAGTTTATGTTGGTGATGCAGTGTAATTATCAGCTGGAGTGAGGCGGTCCAGAGCTTCTTCCAGTGTCAACTATTACCAAGCTGGAGTGAGGCGGTCCAGAGCTTCTTCCAGTGTCAACTATTACCAAGCTGGAGTGAGGCGGTCCAGAGCTTCTTCCAGTGTCAACTATTACCAAGAAATGCAAGTAAAATATTGTAGAAAGTCTCCTTTACTAAGAATAAATGTTAATACTAATTAGTATGTAATTCTTAAGTGTGTAATTTAGAACCTCGTTGAGTAAAAACCCAATAATAGTGGATGGAATTATTTATAAATAATTCTCACTTATGAGAGGTAACTTTAGATGAAGTTTTGTGTTCGTCCTGTAATTAACAATTTACAACTGGGAGAGTTAAGATCAGAAAACTGTCAGGAAGACGAAGGCGGAAGTTGTAGTAGTAGTTAATAGTAGTAATAGTATTAGTTGCAGTTGTAATAGTAGTAGTAGTAGTAGTAATGGTGGTAGTAGCAAAAGTAGAAGTAGTAATGAGTGGTAGAAGAACCATTACTATTATTAAAACTTATTAAATATTATTATTACTGCTTGTCGTAAGAGGCAACTAAAATGTCTGAGCGATGACCTGGTAACTTCTCCTCTATAAATTATTTCATGTAAATACAAGAAATAATTTTATTTCATTTTTTCTGGTCACCATTCCTCGGTGGGAGACTGCCGGTCTCTTATAATTATAATAATTTTAATAATATTATTATTAGTAGTAGTAGCAGTAGTAGTAGCAGTAGTAGCAGTAGTAGTAGCAGTAGTAGTAGCAGTAGTAGTAGCAGTAGTAGTAGCAGTAGTAGTAGCAGTAGTAGTAGCAGTAGTAGTAGTAGTAGTAGTATTAAAACAACGGCCGTCTCTTACAGAGGCAGATGACCACAAAAAGAAGAAACACTTTCTTCATCACTCACTCCATCACTCTCATGCCGTCACTGCAGTTCAAAAGCTACAACATATTTCCACCCGTCCTTCAGAGTGCAGGCACTGTACTTCCCACCTCCAGGACTCAAGTCCGGCTAACCGGTTTCCCTGAATCCCCCTGTTACTTTGCTCAAATTCCAACAGCACGTCAAATCAAAAAAACATTTGCCTCCATTTGCTCCTATTTAACACGTTCACACACACTTGTTGGAAGTCTAAACCATCCGCACAAAAAAACTCCTTTATCCCCTCCCTTTCCTAGGACGACGCCTTCCCCGCCTTCCTTCCCTTATAAAGTTATACATCCTCCAAGTCATTTTATTTTGTTCCAACCGCTATATATTTCCGAACTACCTAAACAACCCCTAGTCAGCTTTCTGGATAATATTTCAGCAACCCTGCACCTCCTTCTAATCTCGAAGCTACACAATCTCTGCATAATATTCCTACCAAACATTGCCCTCAGATATGATATCTCCACTGCCTGCAGCTTTCTCCTCGTAACATTCACCACCTAACCTTCACTCCCATATTCTCATACATTCCCATCTTATCTCGCATGGATAGCGTCCTTGGCCTCCACATACTTCTCAGTTCATCGCTCACCTTTTCCCCCTTCATCAGTTCTATGGTTCAGTTCCTCTTTCATAGAGCCATCTGCTGACAAGTCCACTCCTAAATATCTGAACATATTCACTTCTACCATATTAGTAGCAGTAATAATAGTAGCAGTAATAGTAGTAGCAGTAATAGTAGTAGCAGTAATAGTAGTAGCAGTAATAGTAGCAGTAATAGTAGTAGCTGTAATAGTAGTAGCAGTAATAGTAGCAGTAATAGTAGTAGCAGTAAGAGTAGTAGTAGTAGTCAAAGTAATAGGAGGAGTAGTAGCAATAACAATATCCAGTAATATTATAAGAGGTTCTTCACAAAATATTGTCGAGTGGATGACCCTCGACGCTACGCACACAACTTTTCCGTCCTAGTAATAGTTTAACACAGAAAGTTGTGTTGCTGGACGCCATCATCAGTGAAAGTACAGCCCTTTTAGGCTATGTTTTTAGATGTTAAAAAATGTGATTGTTTCTGTGCATCATTCGTCAGCAGAAACCTCGTTCACAATACATAATGTGCTGATTTTGTGATAACTTACGTTATGGCAATTTATGTAGAGGACTCTACTAGTATTTTAAGAAAATAAGGAAAAAAATCAATAGAGGTGTAAAGTAAGGAGAGCCTATTTTCATGTATATTTTTAATATTGGAATAAATGAAGCTGTAATGACATTAGATAATGAATGCAGTTGCTTGTTATCAGGGTATGAGTTCAAGGTTTCTTTGATGATGTGGTTTTGGTTTATGAGTCAGAAATTGGTTTAGAGGCGCAGTTGAGCATGTTCCTCATGCAGGTTGCAGCGTGCAGACTTGAGGTAAACCCTCAAAAATGTGCTGCCCTAAAGTTAAGGACATTAAGGACCGTACTTAAGAAGAAACAATGGTACGTGGATACGTCAGGAAAAACAATAGAATTGGTACAGGAGTGCAAACTTTAAGATTTATTACAGTGTATAACTGCTTTGGGATGAATTTTTCGTCATTTGAGAGGATTAAAGCATCTATAGAAAAACTGCAAAGGAAACTACAAAGGACCCCTTTGATTTAAATTAATTTTCCCACGAAACCCGGGTTTTTGAAAGGTCTGTCTACTCAGCAAGCCGATTCTATTAATAACTAACAATAAGGCACACTACCGTGACTGGAACTATACACAAATAACCCGCACAAAGGAGAGAGGAACTTACGACGACGTTTCGGTTCGACTTGGACCATTTACAAAGTAACGTTTACAGAAAGGAGAGGAGGGAGTATATATTGGCCAGCAGACAGTGACGGGACAAGAGAGTTGCAAAGGATGATGAGAGGTAGTGGTAGTAGTTGTAGTAGTGGAGTCAGTCCAAGACTAAGAAAGAATAGCACTGTAAAGGAGTTAGGGGTCCACAAGGAAGCTAGGGGCCCACAAGAGAGCTAAGGGTCTACAAAGGGAAGGAACAAGAACACAGAAAGGGAAAATAATAATAATAATAATAATAATAATAATAATAATAATAATAATAATAATGATAATAATGGACCAAATTCCCAAAGCAGAAGAAAGAAAACCGAAAGGAGAAAGAGGAAAGGGGAAGAGGGAGAAGGGGAAAAAGAATCAGGTTAAGTCACGGGTACTCTGAAATTTGGAGCATTTTAAGTGTAATCGGAAAGGAAGGTATCTACAGAGACAAAGCCACGACTGAGATTCATACATTCCTCCCTCTACTACCTCTCTAGTCCCGTCCCTGTCTTCTGGCCTATATATACTCTCTCCTTCTCTACTTTCTGTTGAACCATTTACAAAGTCACACTAACAGAAAGTAGAGGAGAGAGTATATATAGGCCAGAAGACAGGGACGGGACTAGAGAGGTAGTAGAGGGAGGAATGTATGAATCTCAGTCGTGGCTTTGTCTCTGTAGATACCTTCCTTTCCGATTACACTTAAAATGCTCCAAATTTCAGAGTAACCGTGACTTAACCTGATTCTTTTTCCCCTTCTCCCTCTTCCCCTTTCCTCTTTCTCCTTTCGGTTTTCTTTCTTCTGCTTTGGGAATTTGGTCCATTATTATTATTATTATTATTATTATTATTGTTATTATTATTATTATTATTATTATTATTATTATTATTATTTTCACTTTCTGTGTTCTTGTTCCTTCCCTTTGTAGATCCTTAGCTCTCTTGTGGGCCCCTAGCTTCCTTGTGGGCCCCTAACTCCTTTACAGTGCTATTCTTTCTTAGTCTTGGACTGACTCCACTACTACAACTACTACCACTACCTCTCATCTTCCTTTGCTGCTCTCTTGTCCCGTCACTGTCTGCTGGCCTATATATACTCCCTCCTCTCCTTTCTGTAAACGTTACTTTGTAAATGGTCCAAGTCGAACCGAAGCGTCGTCGTAAGTTCCTCTCTTCTATGTGCGGGTTATTTGTATATTTTATTATCTAACAACAAACTAGTTTTCTCAGTTTTATTTCTCAGTTGAAAAACATGTAACTGAGTATGCAGTTAAATAAATAGAAGTATTAAAACAAACTCGCACTCTTGATGGGCTGGTTGATGCTGCTTTGTTGACACCATGTTTCAAATTTCAGGTTTAATGGCAGACAGTTTCAGCGTATATCAGGTTCCACAATCATCCTGTTTCTGTGTTTCGATTTTATATGTAACAGCTGGGAGAAAGCCTGTGCGAATTAATATGTAGTGGGGGATGATGCTAAATATCTCAGTGTTTTGGATGCCAGTTCTTGCTACTCATTTGTTACAAGCAACCAAAACTCTGACAAGATATACTGAATCAAATTTTACCATTGATTGATGGAGGTTTGGCAAGTTCGATTCTGAAGCCCATAAAACCAACAGATTAAAAACATTGTCTAAAAAATTAGACTCGTCCTGCCGGTTTGAAAACGGCTTTGAAATTTGAATTTTATCTTAATTAGCCTTATCATGAGTATGAGGCTAATAAAGATAATTATACATTTTACACTGCAGCCTCTTAAAATTTTAATCTTATCTCACTGATTCCCACTACTACTTTTGCGGGCCTCCAGGATCCATGGATCACAGGTTGGGAACCGCTGTCTTAGGCCAAGCGCCATTTACACCAGAGGCTATATATGTTAACTAGGCATCTGATACCTGGTGTTATCCACACTGTGGTGCTGGGCGAGGTATATCGAAATACCTTAAAAGCGTCTGAAAAAATCCTCAAACAATGAGAAGGATGTGTGTGAATGTATTGTTCTGCTGGTGCGGGACTAGTGTGTCTGCATGTCAACAAGAGTGCTCATACGCCGAAGAAACCTTCTGGATTTATTTCAAAGAGCTCAGGAGGATACAATTGTTGTACTGGAAACATATCCGAACACCATTGGTGAACTATGGAGGACTAGTGAGAATAATGTAATGAAGAGTGAACTTTACAAGCGCACCCTTAAAATTAATATATCCTGATGCCCACTCAAGTTCATAGGTCTAGAGATGGGAGACAAAAAAATGCGACCTGTGAGAGATGATAGCAAAAAGAATCATTGTTGCATGTCCTCCAGGTGTGCCCCCGAGTCCATGGTCAACGAGTCCGTAGACATGACGACGTTGTTAAAGATAAGATTATTCCAGGAAGAAAATGCTGTTGTAAAGGAACCCAGTATATCAAGACGTAGTGAAACAAGGAAGTCTGATTTATTAATAAATGACAAACAAA
>NC_091337.1:30816421-30888921 GCF_038502225.1 Cherax quadricarinatus
AAAATACTTTTTTCTTTCACTGGACTGCCAATTTTTAATTATTCAAAATAATGGAACTTAATTACGTTTTCAACGATCTTATAGGTAACTCTGATAGCCCCCGTATTATCTCTTACACTTACAAGTAAGTAAGTCAGAAAGTGCTTGTCATTATTTTAATTACACTCATGAGGCCACCTTTCTTAAAGTCGCGCACACCCGTTCATTGCTCCATTAATTTTAAGTACCTGGCCCAACCCACATCTATCTTTCCAGACATCTGGATATACCAGAAACACACTTTCTGAACGACCTATAACTGTTGGGTGTAGAGGCAGGCTGATGTCAATATCTTATATTTGTGTAGGTTAAGGTAAAGGTTTCACTATTATCTACCAGTAGCATTTTGTTATATGCTAAATTAAGTGTCATCCGTTAATCAAATTGTTTATTTAGATATATTTTCATTTAAATTAAAGTGATTAAAATTTTCCCTGGATACATACAAAAATATGGAAGAAGTTCTCTTTTTCCATAAGAGGAATGAAGAAAACGGAGTGAGAGAATAGAGAGTAGAGGGGGTAAAAAAGCATAAATTAAGACTTGGGATGTAAAGAGAAAGATTGATACTGGAAGAGTGGCATAGTTCCTCACGTGACACCTTAGACCACTCAGCCACAGTTGTCTCTGGTTGTTTCTGCATGGTGCATTGATATACTTTTGTTTGTGTGTTCAGAACATACAGAAGGAGAATGGAATTAATAGCTGGAGATCACGCCTATGACCTACTGGTGTGCCCGGTACACTGAAGAAGCATCTTTGGCCAAGTGGTCTAAGGTATCAAGTAGGGAACTATGCCACCTTCCAAACGTGAGTTCGAATCCAATCAACCGTTATCTTTCTCTGTATATACCTCTTTTTTTTTTTTTTGGCATGGGCATATAAATATCACAAGGATGTGTGATGTCACTATGGTTGTTCAATATATTTATAGATGGGGTTGTAAGAGAAGTGAATGCGAGGGTCTTGGCAAGAGGTGTGGGGTTAAAAGATAAAGAATCTAACACAAAGTGGGAGTTGTCACAGTTGCTTTTTGCTGATGACACTGTGCTTTTATGAGATTCTGAAGAGAAGTTGCAGAGGTTGGTGGATGAATTTGGTAGCGTATGTAAAAGAGGAAAATTAAAAGTGAATATAGGAAAGAGTAAGGTTACGAGGATAAAAAGATTAGGTGACGAATGACTGGATATCAGACTGGAGGGAGAGAGTATGGAGGAGGTGAATGTATTCAGATATTTGGGAGTGGACCTGTCAGCGGATGGGTTTATGAAAGATGAGGTGAATCATAGAATTGATGAGGGGAAAAGGGTAAGTGGTGCACTTAGGAGTCTGTGGAGACAAAGAACTTTGTCCGTGGAAGCAAATAGGGGAATGTATGAGAGTATAATTGTACCAACACTCTTTTAAGGGTGTGAAGCATGGGTGATGAATGTTGCAACGAGGAGAAGGCTGGAGGCAGTGGAGATGTCATGTCTGAAGGCAATGTGTGGTGTGAATATAATGGAGAGAATTCGTAGTTTGGAAATTGGGAGAAGGTGTGGGATTACCAAAACTATTATCCAGAGGGCTGAGGAGGGGTTGTTGAGGTGGCTTGGACATTTAGAGGGAATGGAACAAAACAGAATGACTTCGAGAGTGCATAAATCTGTAGGGGAGGGAAGGCGGGGTAGGAGTCAGCCAAGGAAGGGTTGGATGGAGGGGGTAAAGGAGGTTTTGTGTGCGAGGGGCTTGGACTTCCAGCAAGCGTGCGTGAGTGTATTTCATAGGAGTGAATGCACACAAATGATTTTTAATACTTGACGTGCTGTTGGAGTGTGAACAAAGTAACATTTATGAAGGGATTCAGGGAAACGGGCAGGCCGGACTTGAGTCCTGGAGATGGGAAGTACAGTGCCTGCACTCTGAAGGAGGGGTGTTAATGTTGCAGTTTAAAAACTGTAGTGTAAAGCACCCTTCTGGGAAGACAGTGATGGAGTGAATGATGGTGAAAGTTTTTCTTTTTCGGGCCACCCTGCCTTGGTGGGAATCGGCCGATGTGTTAATAATGATAATATATATATATATATATATATATATATATATATATATATATATATATATATATATATATATATATATATATATATATGTCGTGCCGAATAGGCAGAATTTGCGATCTTGGCTTAAATAGCAACGCTCATCATGCCATATAGGACAAGTGAAAATTTGTGTATGCAATAATTTCGCCAAATCATTCTGAACCTAACGAAAAAAATATGTTTCACTGTGTTTGTTTAGTATTAAATTATTGTAAATAAATCTAAAATATATTTAGTTGGGTTAGGTTAAAATAAATTGTTCTTGTTATAATAAGGTTAGGTAAGTTTTCTAAGATTCTTTTGGTGCAAAATTAAAAATTTTTGCATCAACATTAATGAAAAAAATATATCTTTAAACGTATGAGAGAAAATTTTAGAAAGGACTTAATTTTAAAAGAGTTCTTGCTAATTGATGAGTTTTACATATTCGGCACGACACACACACACACACACACACACACACATATATATATATATAATATATATATATATATATATATATATATATATATATATATATATATATATATATATATATATATATATGCTTATCAATTCGCAAACAGGCGAAATTATTTATAAACATTGTCTCTACGTCAACAGCATGATTCAAACCTGCTAACTCTGTATCAGAGTCCATAGTACTTTACCACGAGACCAGACCTGCGATAAGTATGGGCGCTTAGCCGAAGCTAAGCGATGTTACCCCATACCCCCGGGCACCAAGCTCGTTTTGAATCTTGTGAACGTATAAACAATGTAAGAAGTCACGAATGCGCTTGGAATTTCTCTATCCTCTTACAGTGGTTGTTTTCCAAATTTTGATATCACCTGTTTACTGTGATCTTATATATATATTATATATATATATATTATATATATATATTATATTATATATATATCAGTCTGTAGTGGAAGGAAGGCGGGGTAGGGGTCGGCCTAGGAAGGGTTGGAGGGAGGGGGTAAAGGAGGTTTTGTGTGCGAGGGGCTTGGACTTCCAGCAGGCATGCGTGAGCGTGTTTGATAGGAGTGAATGGAGACAAATGGTTTTTAATACTTGACGTGCTGTTGGAGTGTGAGCAAAGTAACATTTATGAAGGGATTCAGGGAAACCGGCAGGCCGGACTTGAGTCCTGGAGATGGGAAGTACAGTGCCTGCACTCTGAAGGAGGGGTGTTAATGTTGCAGTTTAAAAACTGTAGTGTAAAGCACCCTTCTGGCAAGACAGTGATGGAGTGAATGATGGTGAAAGTTTTTCTTTTTCGGGCCACCCTGCCTTGGTATATATATATATATATATATATATATATATATATATATATTTATTTATTTATTTAATAAGTCGGCCGTCTCCCACCGAGGCAGGGTGACCCAAAAAGAAAGAAAATCCCCAAAAAGAAAATACTTTCATTATCATTCAAAACTTTCACCTCACTCACACATAATCACTGCTCACACTCTAACAGATCGTCAGGTCCTAAATACCATTCGTCTCCATTCACTCCTATCGAACACGCTCATGCACGCCTGCTGGAAGTCCAAGCCCCTCGCCCACAAAACCTCCCTTACCCCTTCCTTCCAACCTTCTCGAGGACGACCCCTACCCCTGCTTCCTTTCCCTATATGCTCTCCATGTCATTCTACTTTGATCCATTCTCTCTAAATGACCAAACCACCTATTACAACCCAGGAATCCAAATGGCCTGTTATCCTGGGTGTAAAGGGAGCAAAATAAGCACAGCAGAAAACTTTTGACTTATATTATACTTCAATTTAGAACAGATGTATGTACACCATATACACTATGTACAGCAATAGGTATTAGTGCACTCCACGGTAAGCAAGGCAGAATAGAAGCCACTAGAGAGCAGACTGTGCTTCAACCAGCTCTAGAATGGGAATGACAAGGGCAGACAGGAGAGTGGTACCCACATAACCTCTGCTAATGCCAAAAAACATCTTCTCATTGGCTGGAACCTGGGTACTGGTTGAACGACAGGGCCCCATCGTCAACCCTCAGTCACCTGGTTTGCTGGTTGGGGGAGACAGCCTGTAAATGAGGGTGTGTATATGCGCCGAATAAAGGTTAATTACTCTTTGCATGCCACACCACCTCAACAACCCCTCTTCAGGACTCTGACTAATACTTTTATTAACTCTACACCTCCTAATTTCCACACTCCGAATTTTCTGTATAATATTTATACCACACATTGCCCTTAGACAGGACATCTCCACTGCCTCCAACCGCCGCCTCTCTTCTGCATTCACAACCCAAGCTTCACACCCATATAAGAGTGTTTGTACTACTATACTTTCATACATTCCCTTCTTTGCCTACACAGATAACGTTTTTCGTCTCCACATATACCTCAGCGCACCACTCACCTTTTTTCCCTCATCAATTCTATGATTAACCTCATCCTTCATAAATCCATCCGCCGACACGTCAACTCCCAAGTATCTGAAAACATTCACTTCTTCCATACTCCTCCTCCCCAATTTGATATCCAGTTTTTCTTTATCTAAATCATTTGATACCCTCATCACCTTACTCTTTTCTATGTTCACTTTCAACTTTCTACCTTTACACACACTCCCAAACTCATCCACTAACCTTTGCAATTTTTCTTTAGAATCTCCCGTAAGCACAGTATCATCAGCAAAAAGCAACTGTGTCAATTTCCATTTTGTATTTGATTCCCCATAATTTAATCCAACCCCTCTCCTGAGCACCCTAGCATTTACTTCTTTTACAACCCCATCTATAAATATATTAAACAACCATGGTGACATTACACATCCATGTCTAAGACCTACTTTTACCGGGAAGTATTCTCCGTCTCTTCTACACACCCTAACCTGAGCCTCACTATCCTCATAAAAACTCTTTACAGCATTTAGTAACTTACCACCTATTCCATATACTTGCAACATCTGCCACATTGCTCCTCTATCCATAAATGCAATAAAAACTTCCCTACCTTTATCTAAATACTGTTCACATATATGCTTCAATGTAAACACTTGATCTACACATCCCCTACCCACTCTGAAGCCTCCTTGCTCATCCGCAATCCTACATTCTGTCTTACCCCTAATTCTTTCAATTATAACCCTACCATACACTTTTCCTGGTATACACACACACACACACACACACACACACACACACACACACACACACACACACACACACACACACACACACACACACACACAGTGAAGAGGCGGGGCCAGGAGCTGAGTCTCGACCCCTACAACCACAATTAGGTGAGTACACACACACGCATATATATATATATATATATATATATATATATATATATATATATATATATATATATACGCCCATGCATAAAAAAAGCTGAGGTGATTTTCACTCACCACGAGGCAGAGCCAAAAAGATATTGGTTCGAATCCTCGACTAGTTGCAGTGTTGTTATTGATTCAATCTCTCTGACTCACGAAATCGTAACGATTTCGTGAGTCATGTTGACGGCAGTGAGGGGACTTGAGCTAGAGTTCGTCACGACCACGCTAGCTGGAGATTCGTCTGTAAAAACTTGCATTTGTGGTCACAGTGGTGCCTATGCTAACCTTCCTATGGTGTAGAAATATACCTAGTTGGACGAATCTTATTGTGGCTAGCTGGTCTAGTGGGTAACGCGACGGTCTGGAGTTTTGAGACTCTCTGACCGCGGGTTCAAGCCCGGCCGGGGTATGATTCAATCTCTCTCTCTCTATGTCCCCCCCCCTTCCCCAAACAGGCGCGCATACACTGTGTGCTCGTGTTACAACAATGGAGTGTTTGTTCACCGTGTGTATAGTGTATGTAGTCTATAGTGTACAGTGCATAGCATGTGCATGGTATGCGCATAGCATGTGTAGTGTATAGCGGTGTGTCGTTGATAGTGGGGGCTGTGCACAGAGCATAGTGGTGTATAGTAACATGTGCACAGAGCATTGTGGTGTATAGTGACTTGTCCTGGGAGGGAGTGAGTGCCCTACTCTGCCTCATCACACATCTTCCACTCCTCCCTTTCTTCCACCGCCCACCACAAGGACGGGAGACCCCTCTCCTCCCCCCCCACCACCACCACCATGAACCACATGCGGTATGTGCCATGCGCCATTTTCCCTTCAGCCTGGGCTTACCACACAGTTTGAGGTATGACAGATGATGAAATCAGCCAGCCACAAAGCCAGGGAAACAATGTACCCAACAGTGAAAGAAGAGGCATATGTCAGGTGTGTGGAGAGCTTTGAGCACGCAACATGGATGGCCGCATTCGTGCACACAATGGGTGTGCAGGATCATATATGCCCCCAGCAGAGAGCAGCCCACAGCCTCCACAGGCAGATGACAATTCCAATGGCAACCTCCTCACTTGCGATAACCTTCTGTTGACTTTCAAATCCACTGCTAACAGTACCCTATCCCACATCCCTAAAGCGGCTCGCCCATATGCAGCAGGGAAATTCACAGACCTTTAAGTCTTAAGCGGGTGAATGGAGGTTCCACCAACTTAGAAGCCCGAGGCACCATACAAGCATGGCGCAACCTACTATTGTTCAGCAATGTCTGTCTTGCAGTTCCTGAAAGACGAGGCAAACTGCTAGCCACGTCAGTTATCAAGGCAGTGCGCAACTACCCAAGAACGGACAACTGTGTCCCTCTGCCCCATCATCGCAGGAATCAAAGAGGTAGACCCAAGAAAAATCCCACTGAAAATGAGAAAATTTGCGCACAGATTAGCAAAAAAATCGAAGAAGATAACATAGTGGGAGCAATAAGAATAATTACAAGTGACGACACTGTAGCCCCAAGGATGAGACCACGGCCCAAGCACTAAGAGACAAGCATCCAACCAGGGACACCACAGCCATCAACAACAACCCTGAGGAAGACCCCATCATTGAACAATTAATTTTGCTAGAATCGGAAGTCTATAAGGCGATTGTGTCATTTCCAGCAGGATCTGCAGGAGGTTACACTGGAATTCGACCTCAGCACCTCAAAGAGATGGTAAATCCAGTACTCGGTGAATCTGCATCAATTCTTCTCACCGAGTTAACAACTTTCGTCAACAATTGCCTGGCTGGGCGAATCCCAGAAGAAATTAAACCTTTCTTTTTTGGAGCCTCACTATGTGCTTTGAAGAAGAGGGATGGGGGAATCAGACCCATTGCAGTTGGAAACACTCTTCGCCGTCTCGTTGCCAAAGCAGCAGTGAGAAACATTCGCCTAGAAGCTGCCACTTTACTCCAGCCACACCAACTGGGCTTTGGGGTCTCTCAAGGCAGTGAAGCTGCAGCTCATGCCGCAAGGACCTACATCAGGGACCTACCAGAAGACAAGGCCACAGTCAAACTTGATTTTAGAAATGCCTTTAATATGGTGAAGAGAGATGCTGTTTTGCCAGCTGTTCAGGATCGGTTCCCCAGTCTTTTTCCCTTCATTTCAGCCGGCTACAGCAAACCCTCAATTCTTCTGTTTGGAGAACATGAATTCAATCATCAGAGGGTGTTCAGCAGGGTGACTCACTCGCTCCACTTCTCTTCTGCTTGGCAGTAAGAGAACTAATTTTCAGCCTACGCAGTGAGCTCAATATCTGGTGCCTGGATGACGGCACTCTGGCAGGTACTGAAGAGTCCCTGGTGGGGGACCTACAACTGGTGAAAACACAGGGAGAAGACTTGGGGCTCATCCTCAATCCCTCCAAGTGTGAAATTATCACAGCAAACCAGGAAATAATCAATGCTGTGTGAAGAATCCTCCCGGAAGTCTCAACTACCACTCCGTCCAATAGTACCCTCTTGGGGGCACCGCTGGGTCACCAGGCCATCGACACTCTCCTCAGGGACAAATTGAATGACCTGATGAGAATGGAGGAAAGAATAAGCGATCTTGATGCCCATGATGCTCTGTATCTCCTCACAAGGTGTCTTACTATGCCAAGACTCACTTCTTGAGGTGTGCACCCTCTTTTGACACCCCAACACTCGATGAATATGACGCACACCTGAGATCAACTTTTAAGAAGACACTGAACCTGTCACTAGAGGATGAGCAATGGGATCAGGCAACCCTCCCAGTGCGACTGGGAGGTATAGGGGTGTGTAAAGCAACGCATGTTGCTTTACCTGCTTTTCTGTCTTCGTGCTTGGCTTCCAGTGCATTAGTCAAGAAGATAGTACCCGAATGCTTGAGAGACGTGGTAGGAGCTCAAGACCCCAGGTTTACTGAAGCAGCAATTCGGTGGGACACCCTTACAGACTCCTCCAGTAGACCAGCTCCTCCCAAACAGCACAAACAGTCCCACTGGGACAAACCGATCATGGAAAAAATCGCCAACACAATGCTCTCCAATGCTTCAGGAAAGGACAAAGCTCGTCTCCTGGCAGTGAAGGCACCACACTCAGGAGATTTCCTGTTAGCTGTTCCCAATTCCTCACTGGGCACCCGTCTCGACCCACAGGCCATTCGGAATGGTGTTACTCTTCGCCTAGCCGCCCCCATCCTCACAGAACATAGGTGTATTTGCAGCAGGGCGACAGCTGATCAATTCGGACTTCATGGTCTTGTGTGTCACACAGCAGAAGGGAAGTATGCCAGACATGAGGAGGTCAATGACATCATAAAGAGAAGCCTCGCCACAGCCCGTTGCCCAGCTCAACGGGAACCCCAAGTACAGAGGTCTGATGGAAGTCTAAAGCGTCCTGATGGAGCCACTATGCTACCCTGGAAGGATGGAAAGCAGATTACCTGGGACTACACCTGTGCTGCCACATTGGCAGACACCTACTTGCCATACTCCGTAGTGGAAGGGGGCGGAGCTGCCAGCCACAGGGAGACCCAGAAGATCCGAAAATATGAAGACCTTCCCCCTTGCTATAACTTCATTCCAATTGGGTCGGAGGCCCTTGGAGCATGGGGCAAGTGTGCTCTAAAGTTCCTCAAAGAGCTGGGTGAAAAGCTCATCATAGAAACCAAGGACCACAGGGCGACCAGTTTCCTCTTTCAGAGACTCAGTGTTGCGATCCAGAGAGGAAATGCCTGCAGCATTCTGGGCACGCGGCCCACCGCAGGGGAGCTGGACGAAGTATTCGAGATGTAGCTCTGAGTTACCTATGTTGTTTTACTTTCTGTTGTATTTTTGTGAATGTTTGGCCAATGTATTTTGTCTTTAAATAAAACATACTTGAAATATAGGGGTTGGTAGGAGAAAATTCTCAAACAGCTTCAGGGAAAACCTTGAGTTTTCCCTGAAGCAAGTTTATTCTTTTCTCTGAGGATGAGGGTCCCTATGACAGTTCTAGAGTTGGTACCTCCAGAACTTGCCAAAGCCAGACTTGCCAAAGCCAGTGCCACCTTCGGCAGGCTCCACAAGAATGTATGGAACCGAAGAGGCATCACCACAAGCACCAAGATCAAGGTGTACAGAGCCATAGTCCTCACCACACTTCTCTATGGCTGCGAAACCTGGACTGTCTACAAACGTCACGCCAGAAAGTTGAACCACTTTCACACCACACGGCTCAGAAAAATTCTTGGCATCAAATGGCAAGATAAGATCCCAGACACAGAAGTGCTGACTACAGCTGGCCTGCCTAGCATCTACACCATCCTAATGCAAACACAGCTTCGCTGGGCAGGTCACGTTGCTCGCATGCCAGACCACCGGCTGCCAAAGAAACTCTTGTTTGGCGAACTGCAGCATGGAAAGCGCTCTCAAGGAGGCCAAAAGAAGCGCTATAAGGACACCCTTAAGACTGCTCTGAAAGCTTTCAACATCAACCACACCATGTGGGAGCTGATAGCTCAGGACAGGAATGACTGGCGAGCAGTTGTCCAGAAAGGGGCAACATCCTGCGAGGCAAGCAGAATCTCACTAGCTGAGCAGCGCAGGCAGGCGAGGAAGACCAGAGCCATCAGACCCCTCGATGCCGCCACCCTTCCCTGTCCACACTGCCAGAGAACGTTTCGTGCGCAGATTGGCCTGACAAGTCATCTGCGTACCCACCAACTTCGACCCCAGGATGACTAGATGGTCCTCGTCGAATCGACGGATAAACAACACCACCTCCCTATATATATATATATATATATATATATATATATATATATATATATATATATATATATATATATGTGTGTGTGTGTGTGTGTGTGTGTCGTGCCGAATAAGCAGAACTTGCGATCTTGGCTTAAATAGCAACGCTCATCTTGCCATATAGGACAAGTGAAAATTTGTGTATGCAATAATTTCGCCAAAATCATTCTGAACCTAACGAAAAAAATATATTTCACTGTGTTTGTTTAGTATTAAATTATTGTAAATAAATCTAAAATATATTTAGTTGGGTTAGGCTAAAATAATTTGTGCTTATTATAATAAGGTTAGGTAAGTTTTCTAAGTTCCTTTTGGTGCAAAATTATAAATCTTTACATCAACATTAATGAAAAAAAAAATCTTTAAACGTATAAGAGAAATTTTTAGAAAGGATTTAATTTTAAATGAGTTCTTGCTAATTGGCCAGTTTTACATATTCGACACGACATATATATATATATATAATATATATATATATATATATATATATATATATATATATATATATATATATATATATATATATATATATTTTTATTATCACACCGGCCGATTCCCACCAAGGCAGGGTGGCCCGAAAAAGAAAAACTTTCACCATCATTCACTCCATCACTGTCTTGCCAGAAGGGTGCTTTACACTACAGTTTTTAAACTGCAACATTAACACCCCTCCTTCAGGGAGGTACCACCTCTACAGCTGGACTGGGGACCCTCATCCTCAGAGAAGACAATAAACGTACCTCAGGGAAAACTCAAGGTTCTCCCCGGAGCTGCTTGAATATTTTCTTCTCCTACCACCCTCTATATTTTGTATTCTATGTGAACATTTATTAATAAACAGAATACATTTGCAGAAAAACACAAACATGAATACAATGGTACAATGTGTTAAAGATCATGAATTTCCTCCAGCTCCTCCGAAGCCGGACGCGAGCCAAGTATGCAGCAAGCATTTCCCCTCTGGATGGCCACGCTGAGGCGCTGGAACATGAAAGTGGCTGCCCTTGGGTCCCTGGTGGTGTCAAGTCTGGAACCCAATTCTTTGAGGAAGCGTGTGGCATTTTTTCCCCATGATCCCAAGGTCTCTGATCCCACTGGGACAAATTGATACTGTTGGCTTATGTTCCTGTACTTGCTGATCTTGTACTCCTCCCTGTGGTCAGCAGCTCCTCCCTGTTGCCCAACACTGTGACAGATGTAGGTGTCAGCCAGTGTGGACACACAGGTATAGTCCCATGCTAAGCACTTGCCATTCTTCCAAGGATACATGGTGATCCCGTCAGGGCGGTTTGCTGGGTTGTGGGTATTGTTGGCTGCTAGTGACTGGGGCTCCCTCTCGGCTGGGCATCCAGCTGTAGCAAGGGTTCTCTTTATGATGTCGTTGACCTCATTGTGTCTTGCATGCCAGCCCTTGGTTTTGGAACAGTTAAGACCATGTAGACCATATTGGTCTGCTTGCACTTCGCTGCAAATACACATATATTCTGTGTGAATTGGGGCAGCAAGGCGCAGAGCCACTGCAATACGGAGGGTCTTAGGGTCGAGTCGTGTTCCCATTGCCGATATGGGAACTGTTTGGAGGAAGTCCCCGGAGTCAGGTGCACTCATAGCCTGGAGACGGGCAGTCTCACCATCTAATGTTGCAGCCCTGAGCATGTTGGCAAGCACCTTTTCAGCCATCGGGCCATCCCAGCTTGACTGTGAGCCAGTGCTGCACTAGGGTTTGGTGCTGGAGCAGCAAGAGTCTTCCGTTCAGTGATGGCACTGGCATAGCTAGGGTCCTGTATTCCTGCTGAATCACTGAGGTTATCATGAAGAATTTGTCTTATCAACTCGTTTGATGCTATGGAAGAGGATAAGAAAGCTGGTAGAGCAATCTGGGAGGATCTGTGTACTCCTAGCCCCCCAAGCCTGACCGGAAGTGAGGTTTGCAACCACTGTCCATCTTCAAGGGAAGGATTCAATACACTCTCTAGCATGGTCTACATTAGAGAGTCATATTCCTTGAGGTTTGGACTGCTGAAAGCTGGGGAGCATCTCAGAAAGTAGGTAAGTTTTGGGATTGACAGGCACCTGGTGAGTAGGTAGAAGGCATCATGTGTGTCAGTGTCTTTCAGCCTGCTTTCCATCGTCCAGAGGTTTGAGACTTTTTTTTCTAGGATCAGATCGATGGCATTGGGCCCAAGAGGAGCACCAAGGAGAGTGCTATTGGCTGGATCAATGGCTCGTTCTCCTGGTAAAACGGCGCTAATATTCTGGATCATCTGTTGATTGGTAGAAACTATTTCACACTTGGTGGGGTTTAAAGAAAGGCCCAGGCTTTCTCCCATGTCTTTAATTTTACTGATGTCCTCTAGGTGAGATTCTGTTGTGCCACCTAGGGTAGCATCATCCAGGAACCAGATATTGAGCTCGCTGGAGAGTGCTTCTGTGACTTCCTTGATGACCAAACAGAATAGAAAGGGGGCGAGAGGGTCCCCCTGTTGCATGCCCTCACACAAGTCAATTTCATGGTCCCCAAACAATAGTTTGGAAGTCACACTATAACACGATTCTATGAAGGGATAAAGGGAAGGGAAGTTTCTATAAACTGCTTGGAGAGCAGCATCCCTTCTGACTGAGCTGAAAGCGTTGGCAAAGTCCAATTTGACCAAGGCTTTTTCATCGGACATGTTTTTGATATATACTCGTGCTGTGTGGGCAGCTGCTTCACTGCCCTGTTGAATGCTGAAACCGAGCTGAGTTGGTTTCAGCATTGCAGCAGCCTCTTGACTCACCCTTCTTACTGCAGCCTTGGCGACTTGGCGCCGAAGGGTGTTACCCACTGCAATGGGCCTGATTCCGCCATCCTTTTTCCAGAGGGTACACAATGAGGCACCAAAGAAAAGGGGTTTGATGGCCTCTGGAACACTACCAGCTAGGCACAGGTTGGAAAATTTGGCGAGTTCGTACAGCAGCCTCTCTGAAACCTCACTAAGTGCTGGATTGAGTATTTGTTTTAAGTGTTGAGGCTTTAAACCGGTGAAACCTCCTGCTGAACCCTGCAGAAATGACATAGCAGCTTTATACACATCAGCATCCTGTAAGGTTAGATGTTCTTCTCCTGCTGCAATGTCAGGGAGGTCAATGTTGGTACTGGGAGCCCTGGGTGGATGTTTGTCCTTCAGAGCTTGCGCCGTACTGACGTCCTTGGGAGCGATAGTATCCTCACTGGTTATAAGCCTCAGAGCTCCAATAGTATTACCCTCTTCTATTTTTTTGCTAATTAGGGCTCTGATTTTTGAGGCGTCGGGTGTCCTGTTGGCATTTGCCCGGTGGGTGTTTGTCGCCCTAGGGGGAGACGGACGAGGTTGTCATCCCTTGGGAATGCATTTATTGCCCTAATAACATGTGTTGCTAGTGACTTGTCTCTCCTTGGTGGGACAGCCGAACAGGCATTGCCAAAAAGCAGCAGGTTGTGCCAGGATCTGTTGTTTGAAGGAGCATCGTTGACTTTCTTCAGAAGGTCAGTGAATCTGCTAGCAGCTTGAGGGCGAGCTGCTTTGGGGATGTGTGTCAGAGTCCTGGTGGATGTCAGCGCTGTCTGCTGGGAGAGGCTGTTGGTTGTTCTCATTCGGAGCTCTCCTGGAGCCTAGACATTCATTGTGTGCACAGATGTTGCCAGTTGAGGGATTGAGTGCACATTCATTGTAGCACACCCGGCAGATGCCTCGTGAACGACAGCTTTGGCTCTGTCGTGAAGATTCCTGGGAACCCGCGACTGCTTGTGACATTGCTGATATCGTGGGGGTGGGAGGGCGCCAACTGTGGGGTGACGGGGGAAGGACAGCATGGATGTATGGGGGATGAGGGTGGGGGAGTAGCGAGCGGCTGAACTTGTAATTGGTGGGGCACTAAACGGCAACACCCTTGGTCAGGAAGTCAGTGGCCCTAGGTTGGGATGAGGGGTGGGGATCAGGGATGGGGGGCGGAGGGAGTGGCCCTGTGTGTTCGCTCAAGATGCACATCACTGACTAACTTTTGCTAATTGTTATACACTTATCAAACCATACCACGGACGGGGATAGAGCCCGCGATCAGAGAGTTTCAAAACTCCAGACCGTTGCGTTAGCCACTGGACCAGCTAGCCACAATAAGATTCATCCAACTAGGTATATTTCTACACCATAGGAAGGTTAGCATAGGCACCACTGGGACCATAAATGCAAGTTTTTACAGACGAATCTCCAGCTAGCGTGGCCGTGACGAACTCTAGCTCAAGGCCCCTCAAAGCCGTCAACATGACCCACGAAATCGTAATGACACGATTGCAAACAAACCATACCACGGACGGGGATAGAACCCGCGATCAGAGAGTCTCAAAACTCCAGACCGTGGCTAACTGGTCCAGTGGCTAACGCGACGGTCTGGAGTTTTGAGACTCTCTGATCGCGGGTTCTATCCCCGTCCGTGGTATGGTTTGTTTGCAATCGTGTCATTACGATTTCGTGAGTTATACACTTACTGTTCCATTTAGAAAAAACCCTCGCCATTTGGCACACTAATCACCATGCTCACACTATTAACCGAGGTGTTCTTATGTTCACCATCCAATGACCGTGTCGTGGGCGGCCACTTCCTCCCCCATCCCACGACCCTGGCCGGACACAGATGTAAACAAAACCTCCTCCACACCACCACTGGCAGGATCCCCTCACCACCGCTACTCCCTAAATCCCAACATGCACACTGCACTTTCACTGATACAGAAGCAACGGTCTGATGCAGAGGATTGTCACAACTCTGATCTCCGGTGGATACTCACGATGATGTCTGCCGAAACTGGCCCGTGTAAACCATGTTGGTTCTTGATTTACACACACAATGTATGGAGCACCACAAACTGGCTGCTCCCTCCCTCCACGCCGGCAAGCGTGTATATATATATATATATATATATATATATATATATATATATATATATATATATATATATATATATATATATATATATATATATATAATCAATAACAGCACTGCGACTAGTCGAGGATTCGAACCAATGTGGTTTTGGCCCTGCATCATGGTGAACGAAAATCACATGATGCTCTAACCCACTGGACCACGCAATCCTACAACAGTCAAGCACCCAACAGAGCTAGGTGTTTTACCTAAATCTTATTTGTCATTCATATCATTATTATCAACTATCACTCACTAATATCATTATTATTATCATCGCCAGTATATTATCAATAACCTCATTCATTAAACCACTAAAGTAGTTGCAATCACCATGTTGCAACCACCTATGTGTACTTTGTGTACATTGTACCACAGGTGGGTTAGGGCCTCAACAGGTCACTCTACATTTCTTTTGGACTATCCAAGGATGATTGTACATGCCCCTCCATATCTAATACCCATACCTAATATCGACCTACACGCGCGACGGGCGTACCACGATGTTCAGTCTGCAGACTCAGGTCGAACATAAGCAAAACATCATGAAACCCCCTGGCTTTTGTATAACATTGTTGTTTAAGGTTGTACACAATTGACTCCACTATATAACAAATTTGAGTTATATATGGCATTCCTATCATGTTTCAAGAGGGAGGACTCTATAATGTTTCTTTCCGTGATGGAACTGTTGGGTACAATTAACAGGGAGGTAGCCCAACCTGGTAAGTGATTGCACGAGCTGACATGGTTAAAAATCACATTCGATATCTGGCCTGATTGAGTACTGGTGCTGGGATAATCTGGTTTCCAGAGGTTTACCTGTCTGACCAATGTATGAGAGTGGGCAAGGGGTGCATGGGATCTTGTAGACACCACCAGCATTATTAGGTGGTGTGTTTTTAATCAATCTGTGTTTCACTGTCCCAGTGTTTTTGAAAGTCAGATTTATATTGAGTTTTTTCAGTGCCTCCCACAGGCAGACCAAACTGTCATTGTATGGCAAGACTAATACATTTTTTTTTCCTGTCAGGCGTTTCCTTAGGTTCAGTCCTGTAGAAAGTCTTCCTAGCTGACAGTAAGGCCTTCTCAACGAAATCCCTGGGATATCTGAGTTTTGTGGCTATGTTAAATATATTGTTGATTTCATTGTCTAAATACTCAGGACTGCAGATACGCAAAGCTCTCAGGAACACTGTAAGGAAAACACTCATTTTAACCCTAGATTCATGATTGGAATAATAATGTATGACGACACATTGGTGGTCTTCCTGTAGACAGTAAATTTGAAACAATTGTCGATGCGATGGATTAAAACGTCAAAGAAGGGTAGAGTGTTATCTATTTCATGCTCTACTGTGAACTTAATAGAAGGTTCCAGACCATAAAGTCTAGGTAGGAACTCATCAATGTTGTGATCTCTAGGCCAGAGGAAAAGCACATCATCTACATATCTGAACCGTCTAGCATTATTTGGGAGAATATCTTTAAATAATCTAGTCTTATAAAATTCCGTATACAGGTTGCTGAGTAATAGGCTGAGGGGATTTTCCATAGCCATGCCCTGCTTCTGAACAGAGTACTTCCCTTCAAACACAAACTTGCAATCCATAACACAAAGTTTAATCAGTTCAATAATCATATTAGTGGGGTAGGGCTAGGAGAAGTTTTTCAGTTCCTCTTCAAGGTACGTAAGCAAGTCAGGAACAGGGACTTTGGGTAAACAGGGCTGTGACATCAAAACTCACCAGGGTAAAGTCATGTGAAACGTTTTAAATTTCTGTAGCCTCTCAGTAAGGTCAACACTGTTTTTAATATGCGCCTCCAAGATCCTACCAACCATGGGAGTTAAAAGTTTAACCAATCATTTAGATACGTTATATGCTGCTGCGTCTAGTGAACTTATAATTGGACTCACTGGGTTCCTTGGTTTATGAGTCTTGATCACCCCCATAAAGATACGGTAGAACTGCGGACCTCGCTGACAAGTGTTTAATTAGTTCATCATTTCTCTTCAATAACGTTTTAAGACGTTTATTGAAATGACTATTGACCTGGTCAGTGGGGCTCTAAACAAGCGACTCATAAGTTTTATATTATCACTCAATAGGTGGTTCATTTTACCTAAGTATTCAGTTTTATCTAAAATAACAACAATATTGGGTTTACCACCTCTGGAGAGATGCAACATCTGATCATTACTGAGCTCCTCATCTGTTTTACAGGGCGTCAGGTCACCATGTTTTACTAGGATGTAGAAAGATTTTGCCATGTTTACGTAATTAACAAGTTTAGTTTTTGGCGCAAAGTTTAATCCCAATCCTTGTGCTGCTTGTTGATCATTAGTTAATTCTTTACTAGACAAGTTCATTACAAACTCTGGACTGCATGTATGATCCAGCCACTCTGTGCTATGAAGTTATTTAACTTTCTCGTATGCATACGGTGTTCTCTCTGACTCTTCTGAGATCACTATAAATTTATGTGATAAATGATTTAAAAAAAAAAACGAGAAGTTGAAGATTGAGACACTTATGCAATATATATGGGAATCTTTATTAAGGAAACATTTCGCCACACAGTAGCTTCATCAGATCAATACAAATCAGAAGGGTGTAAGGAGAGGAGGAGTTTGAGGTAATCAGTCCCTCAGCCTGGAGTCTGTGTTCATTACATCAATCTTGTAGAAAGTACAGCTGTGAAGGATTACTCAGCTCTGTAACAACTTCAGACAGTATTACCAAGGCAGGCTCCTCCTCAGGAAAATTAATGAATAGAAAAAGAATAAAAACTGACAAACATAAACACTTTATTATTTAGAAAATATAAAATATAAAACACTTAAATATGAAATATTGATCCTACATTAAAGAAAATGAAAAATATAAATGATAACAGAATTCAACGCTAATATAAATGTATATAAAACGTGGGTGTCTGGTGTTGGTGACACTGCGTGTTGTTGAAATCGTAGCCGTTGCTGATGATGGGGGGGGTCGCAGGTGTTGGTGACAACCCACCGGCTCGTTCTTCACAGATTTTCTATCTTTCAATAATCCTTCCAGATGACAGGAAAGCAGGTTTTCTCCACTGCAATGATGAGGGGTTATATACTGCTACTTTCATATACAAACAGGTAAGTGGATCAAATTTTGGGACATCTCAGAACGTTAGTCCGTCTCCTTCAATTCTACTCGTTGATTGGCAAGTGACCCTCTCTGTCATCCAAGCTGGAAAGATAGACAGGTTACCCACTGCTTAAGAAATCACTCTCCATGATAAGTACAATACCTAAAAGACGTGGTGATTATTACAACAGTCAACTTAGAGCAAGACTGAAAGGACTAAGTTTATTATTGGTCAAAAGTGAAGCTTTTAACCAATAAATCCACTAGAATACAAAGGCATGTACTTACAGTTGTGCTGGGAGCTGTGAGTCTAGTGATTACTGTTTGGACCGGAGCCCAACACGTCACCTTCCGGGGGGGAGGGGTGGAAGGAGAGGAAGGGATAGCGGGAGCTAGACTGACCCTACCTTAACAAGCAGCCGGCAATCAAACTATCACTTTCGGGGTGGGGGGAAAAAGGGGGGGGATAGCGGGAGTTGGACTTACCCTACCTTAACAAGTAGCCGGCAATGAAACTATTGTTACTATATACTCCCTTGCTACTCCTATCTATTGAACTTTTCCCTCACACTCCCCCATACCAATACTTATAGTCAAGGAGTATAAGAAGAATAGGCGAGGAAAAAGTTCTAACATGTGGAAGTCACATAAGGCAACAAATCTTCTACTGTCACGACTTAACCAGTCAGAGAAATAATTGGATGAACCATTGATATACACAATATGGAACTTAAAAACCTGGAGTGCCAATGTCCACCTCAAGAGGCGACTGTTGGTTCCCTTAAAAGTTTCTAGGTATATCAAAGGTTTGTGGTCCGTTTCTAAAATGAATTCTTTTCCCAGCAAATAAAATTTAAGTTTGGAGATACCCCACACAAGGGCTAAACATTCCTTTTCTATTGTGGAGTGTCTCGTTCCTGCGGGAAGGAGTTTCCGGCTTAGGAAGCATACAGGGAAGGGAGTACCATCATGGTATTGTAGTAGCACTGCACCTAAGCCAGTATTGGAGGCATCAGTTCTCAAACAAAATGTTTTATTAATATCTGGAATCTTAAGTACAGGGTCTTTCGTGAAGATATTTTTAATCTCATTAAACTTTTCCCGAGCTACGTCGGAGAGTTCAAGAAGTTCCTTCACAGACTTTTTAAGGAAGTCGGATAAGATGCCTGTAAGAGCAGTAAGGTTCGGGATAAACCGTGCATAAAAATTTACAGAACCAAGAAAGCTACACATGAGCTTCTTGGTTTTGGGGAATTTAAATTCTAATAAAGCTTTGATCTTACTGGGGAGAGGCTGCAGAGAGTTATTAGAAAGTATCAGTCCAAGATATCTAATCTTGTTATACCCAAGGAAGCATTTCTTCGGCTTGGCAGTGAGGCCATGTGAGCGTAACCTACGCAAAACTGATGTTAATGTTTGGATATGTTCGCCCCACGTGGATGTCATTACGTAAATGTTATCAAAATAAACTGAAACATTTGGCATATTACCCAAGACCTTTCTCATCAGTCTCACGTAGGTAGCACAGGCAGTTACCAAACCGAAGGGCATAGTTCTATATTGCATCAGTCCTTGGTGTGTAGGAAAAGTGGTGTACTGCTTAGAAAAAGGATCTAACATTACTTGATGATATGCCTGCGCAATATCAATCTCTGAAAAGAAGGAAGAATCATAAAATTTGTGTAGATCGGTATCTATTAAGGGCATAGGCTCAGCATCCCACCTATATGAATTATTCTCCTTCTTAACCATGACTACTGGTGAGCAATATGCAGATACTGAAGGTTCAATGATCTTTAGTTTTAATAATTTGTCTACCTCTCGGTCAAATGCATCCCTAAGGTGAACTGGAACTGGGTATAATTTTCGTTTGATAGGATTGTCCGTCACTAAGTCAATATTATGGACTACCGTGGAGGTAACACCTGGAATATCAGTAAAGACGTCTGAAAAGTTACTCATTGAAGTAGTTCATGTCTCTTATGGTCATCCAAAGATTCATTAATATTAATGTTGGTAGCGTCCGAGTGGTCAAGAGTCACCAAGTCATGTAGTTCTTCAACATAGTCTAAGTTAGAGGTGTCAATTACGCACACCTTACATTCTTCAGTTGTCGTATCAAGTTCGTGTGGAAAAACTAAGTCAAAGTTATTAAGGCAGTTAACCGAATTTCTTTGGTAATATTTCTTAAGGATGTTGATATGATAAAGCTTAGGTTTCCCCTTGACTTCTATGAGGTAGTCAACTTTAGCACAAATTTTTAGTACTTTATATGGACCTTTCCATGCTACTAATAATTTATTTGAATTGATAGGCAAAAGTACCATAACTTCATCTCCTACTTTAAAACTTCTCTGACTTTTGGAATCAAAATAGGTTTTGTACTTGTCCATTGACAAGCTTAAGTTTTTCGAAACTATGTCGGAGGTCTCCTCAAGTTTAGATCTAAGGTCAATGAGAAACTGGTAAGAAGACTGAACCTCAGCATTTACCTCCTCATTAGTCCATAAGTCATGAAGGATGGACAATGGGCCTCTGGCCTGTCTACCATAGAGAAGTTCGAAAGGTGAAAACCCCAAAGAGTCACTGGGAACTTCCTTCATGGCAAACAAAGCACGATGCCACTCCTTAGGTTTAAGGGAGCAAAGTTTCCTTAAAATGGACTTGAGAATCGAATGCTGGCGTTCAATCCTCCCATTACAGCTGGGATGAGAGGGTGTGGTGAAGAGAGGCTTCACTCCCAGAAGTTGGTGTAGATGTTGCATTAAGTCAGATGTGAATTGTGTCCAACGGTCAGACAAAATTTCTCTAGGGATGCCCACTCTAAAGAAGATGGACAAAAGGGCTTCAGCCACCTCTGTAGTAGTTATGGTCTTTAAGGGAACGGCTTCAGGGAAGCTCGAAGCATAATCAACTGATGTTAATATATATCTATGTCCCCCAGATGAAAGTGGAGATAAAGGACCAACGATGTCAATAGCTACGCTTTCGAAAGGTACCGTAAAGACTGGCATTTTGACCATAGGTACTCGCCTGGAGTTGGCAAACTTTACACTATATACAATAGGTAGTGACATCTGAGGACATTTTTGGCCAAAAATAGGTTTCCCTAATTTTATTTAAGGTTTTACGATGCGAGAAATGTCCGGCCACTGGCAGGTCATGAGCCATTTTAAGAACAGTCTCTCTGCATTGACTTGGAATAACTAAGATGGAATAGTCTATCTCATCTGAATTAAATTTGAGTACTGACTTGTACAAGATACCTTTTATATATTCAAATTTATATGAAAAGTTTTTCCTTTGGATAACTTGATTTTGTTTAGCGGCATTATGGCAATTCTGAAGAGAAGGGCAATTACGTTGTAAATTGACAAAGGAGTCCTTCGATATATCTATAGGCTTAAAGTCAGGGAAAATCAAAGGATGGATAGTAGGAGAAGCCTGGGCTTTGGTCTGAGCCCTAGTCAAGACATTTATGGAATCGGAGATGATATCTTCACTTTCATCTAACAAGTGAACCGGTGATCCTACTACCTCGCTTTCGAGAGTAGCATCACTGGTTTTTAATCCCACATGAATCTCACGAGACATTGTCTCATCTGAACTTTCGAGGGGCTTCTCTGACTCTACAGGAAGTGGATCTGAAACACTTATGTCCATCTTTGGTGATGAAAGGTCAATCTCAGAAGGAAGAATGGCACC
Source organism: Cherax quadricarinatus (assembly GCF_038502225.1). NCBI lineage: Eukaryota > Metazoa > Arthropoda > Malacostraca > Decapoda > Parastacidae > Cherax > Cherax quadricarinatus. The sequence goes on from NC_091337.1 coordinate 30,838,430, forward strand.
TTTTACATTACCTATTAGTACGGAGCAAGAAGTGATGGGAGCTAGTACGGCTTCAGACCAACCTGTGAACCATTTAGACCTAATGTAACAACGGATGGTAGGAAAAGTGTCTGTACGGCCCAAGTAGTCTGAAAGTATAGCAGAGGAATGAGTTTCTTTAAGGTTAGGGAACAGCTTATCAGAAATGACTATACATGTGCATCCAGTGTCTCGTAAAATGGTAGATACTTTAAGTCCATTAACTGTTCCTGAACAGAAAGGTGCTTGGTCATTACAGTCTTTAAAACATCTTCCAACTTTTTGGACCTTCTTAGAAGGACAATCTGGACGTTTATGTCCCTTAACACCACACAAACGACAAACAGGAATAAAAGAAGTCACTTTACTTTCCACTAGAGGTTTTGATTTCTTAAGGTCTGATGAACCCTTGCCCTTAGGGTTCGATCCCTTTAAGTCTTTACAGGAATTGTGAGCCTCAGCATACAGGTCAACAGCCTCAGCAACTTCCTCAGCTTTAATCGGGTTACGTTCTCTAATGAATGTTCGTATCTGGTGAGGAAGAGCTGTCAGGAACTGGTCAGCAACCATGAAGTCTCTAAGAAATTCATAACTGTGATCAATTCCTGAACTCTCTATCCAAAAGTCTAACAAACGAAAGAGTGTTACCTGTAACTGCTGAAAGTTCTGGCCAGGCTGTAAGGTGGTATACCTGAAATCTTTTATGTAAGAATTAGTGGTTTTTTTATATGCTTTAAGGATTGCCTTCTTCAGTAGGTTATAATTACATATATCCTGCGACAAAGTTGCATAGATATTCAAAGCTGTACCGGAAAATAACATTCCTAACCTGGTAGCCCAGGTGTCAGCAGGCCATTCACAGAGGGTAGCGGTATTTTCAAACCTGATAATGTATGAAGTTATGTCTTCACCCTCTGTGAAGGGAGGTAGATTAGGTGTTGGAATATGTGCACTAGCTGCACGTTGTTCCATTACTCCTTCATCTAATTGCTGTTGCGAAGAAAGTTAACTTTTTATTCTCTAATTCAAGGCGAGCTTGTTCGAGCTCGCGATCCTTTTCTCTCTCCCTTAACTCATATTCTCTATCCTTTGCTCTTTCCTCAAGTTCCCTTAATTTAACTTGTTCCTCACGTACTTTAGCTCTTTCCTCACGATCAAGTCTATCTGGAACTGGTTGCTGACAGTGGCGATAGAGTGATAGAGGCAGTTGTGGGAACTGGTTGCTGACAGTGGTGATGGAGTGAGAGAGGCAGTTGTGGGAACTGGTTGCTGACAGTGGCGATGGAGTAATAGAGGCAGTTGTGGGAACTGGTTGCTGACAGTGGTGATGGAGAAAAAGAGGTAGTTGTGGGAACTGGTTGCTGACAGTGGTGATGGAGTAATAGAGGCAGTTGTGGGAACTGGTTGCTGACAGAGGCGATGGACTAATAGAGGCAGTTGTGGGAACTGGTTGCTGACATTGGCAATGGAGTAATAGAGGCAGTTGTGGGAAGGTGGTTGCTGACATTGGCAATGGAGTAATAGAGGCAGTTGTGGGAACTGGTTGCTGACAGAGGCAATGAAGTAATAGAGGCAGTTGTGGGAACTGGTTGCTGACAGTGGCGATGGAGTGATAGAGGCAGTTGTGGGAACTGGTTGCTGACAGTGGCGATGGAGTAATAGAGGCAGTTGTGGTAACTGACAGTGGCGATAGTAATAGAGGCAGTTGTGTGAACTGGTTGCTGACAGTGGCGAGTGATATAGGCAGTTGTGGGAACTGGTTGCTGACAGTGGCGATGGAGTAATAGAGGCAATTGTGGGAACTGGTTGCTGACAGTGGCGATGGAGTAATAGAGGCAGTTGTGGGAACTGGTTGCTGACAGTGGCGAAGGAGTAATAGAGGCATTTGTGGGAACTGCTTCCTGACAGTGGCGATGGAGTAATAGAGGCAGTTGTGGGAACTGGTTGCTGACAGTGGCAATGGAGTAATAGAGGCAGTTCTGGGAACAGGTTGCTGACAGTGGTGATGGAGTAATAGAGGCAGTTGTGGGAACTTGTTGCTGACAGTGGCGATGGAGTAATAGAGGCAGTTGTGGGAACTGGTTGCTGACAGTGGTGATGAAGTAATAGAGGCAGTTGTGAGAACTGGTTGCTGACAGTGGCGATGGAGTAATAGAGGCAGTTGTGGGAACAGGTTGCTGACAGTGGTGATGAAGTAATAGAGGCAGTTGTGAGAACTGGTTGCTGACAGTGGCGATGGAGTAATAGAGGCAGTTGTGGGAACAGGTTGCTGACAGTTGTGATGAAGTAATAGAGGCAATTGTGAGAACTGGTTGCTGACAGTGGCGATGGAGTAATAGAGGCAGTTGTGGGAACTAGTTGCTGACAGTGGCGATGGAGTAATAGGGGCAGTTGTGGGAACTGGTTGCTGACAGTGGCGATGGAGTAATAGAGGCAGTTGTGGGAACTGGTTGCTGACAGTGGTGATGAAGTAATAGAGGCAGTTGTGAGAACTGGTTGCTGACAGTGGCGATGGAGTAATAGAGGCAGTTGTGGGAACTGGTTGCTGACAGTGGCGATGGAGTAATAGAGGCAGTTGTGGGAACTGATTGCTGACAGTGGCGATGGAGTAATAGAGGCAGTTGTGAGAACTGGTTGCTGACAGTGGCGATGGAGTAACAGAGGCAGTTGTGGGAACTAGTTGCTGACAGTGGCGATGGAGTAATAGAGGCAGTTGGGGGAACAGGTTGCTGACAGTGGCGATGGAGTAATAGAGGCAATTGTGGGAACTGGTTGCTGACAGAGGCGATGGAGTAATAGAGGCAGTTGTGGGAACTGGTTGCTGACAGTGGCGATGGAGTAAGAGTGTCAGTTGTGGGAACTGGTTGCTGACAGTGGCGATGGAGTAATAGAGGCAGTGGTGAGAACTGGTTGCTGACAGTGGCGATGGAGTAATAGAGGCAGTTGTGGGAACTAGTTGCTGACAGTGGCGATGGAGTAATAGAGGCAGTTGTGGGAACTGGTTACTGACAGTGACGATGGAGTAATAGAGGCAGTTGTGGGAACTGGTTGCTGACAGTGGCGATGGAGTAATAGATGCAGTTGTGGGAACTGGTTGCTGACAGTGGCGATGGAGTAATAGATGCAGTTGTGGGAACTGGTTGCTGACAGTGGCGATGGAGTAATAGAGGCAGTTGTGAGAACTGGTTGCTGACAGTGGCGATGGAGTAATAGAGGCAGTTGTGGGAACTAGTTGCTGACAGTGGCGATGGAGTAATAGAGGCAGTTGGGGGAACTGGTTGCTGACAGTGGCGATGGAGTAATAGAGGCAATTGTGGGAACTGGTTGCTGACAGAGGCGAAGGAGTAATAGAGGCAGTTGTGGGAACTGGTTGCTGACAGTGGCGATGGAGTAAGAGTGTCAGTTGTGGGAACTGGTTGCTGACAGTGGCGATGGAGTAATAGAGGCAGTGGTGAGAACTGGTTGCTGACAGTGGCGATGGAGTAATAGAGGCAGTTGTGGGAACTAGTTGCTGACAGTGGCGATGGAGTAATAGAGGCAGTTGTGGGAACTGGTTGCTGACAGTGGCGATGGAGTAATAGAGGCAGTTGTGGGAACTGGTTGCTGACAGTGGCGATGGAGTAATAGATGCAGTTGTGGGAACTGGTTGCTGACAGTGGCAATGGAGTAATAGAGGCAGTTGTGGGAACTGGTTGATGACAGTGGCGATGGAGTAATAGAGGCAGTTGTGAGAACTGGTTGCTGACAGTGGTGATGGAGTAATAGAGGCAGTTGTGGGAACTGGTTGCTGACAGTGGTGGAGTAATAGAGGCAGTTGTGGGAACTGGTTGCTGACAGTGTTGATGGAGTAATAGAGGCGGTTGTGGGAACTGCTTGCTGACAGTGGCGATGGAGTTATAGAGGCAGTTGTGGGAACTGGTTGCTGACAGTGGCAATGGAGTAATAGAGGCAGTTGTGGGAACAGGTTGCTGACAGTGGCGATGAAGTAATTGAGGCAGTTGTGAGAACTGGTTGCTGACAGTGGCGATGGAGTAATAGAGGCAGTTCTGGGAACTAGTTGCTGACAGTGGCGATGGAGTAATAGGGGCAGTTGTGGGAACTGGTTGCTGACAGTGGCGATGGAGTAATAGAGGCAGTTGTGGGAACTGGTTGCTGACAGTGGCGATGGAGTAATAGATGCAGTTGTGGGAACTGGTTGCTGACAGTGGCGATGGAGTAATAGAGGCAGTTGTGGGAACTGGTTGCTGACAGTGGCGATGGAGTAATAGAGGCAGTTGTGGGAACTGATTGCTGACAGTGGCGATGGAGTAATAGGGGCAGTTGTGAGAACTGGTTGCTGACAGTGGCGATGGAGTAATAGAGGCAGTTGTGGGAACTAGTTGCTGACAGTGGCGATGGAGTAATAGAGGCAGTTGTGGGAACTGGTTGCTGACAGTGGCGATGGAGTAATAGAGGCAGTTGTGGGAACTCGTTGCTGACAGTGGCGATGGAGTAATAGAGGCAGTTGTGGGAACTGGATGCTGACAGTGGCGATGGAGTAAGAGTGTCAGTTGTGGGAACTGGTTGCTGACAGTGGCGATGGAATAATAGAGGCAGTTGTGAGAACTTGTTGCTGACAGTGGCGATGGAGTAATAGAGGCAGATGTGGGAACTAGTTGCTGACAGTGGCGATGGAGTAATAGAGGCAGTTGTGGGAACTGGTTGCTGACAGTGGCGATGGAGTAATAGAGGCAGTTGTGGGAACTGGTTGCTGACAGTGGCGATGGAGTAATAGATGCAGTTGTGGGAACTGGTTGCTGACAGTGGCGATGGAGTAATAGAGGCAGTTGTGGGAACTGGTTGCTGACAGTGGCGATGGAGTAATAGAGGCAGTTGTGGGAACTGGTTGCTGACAGTGGCGATGGAGTAATAGAGGCAGTTGTGAGAACTGGTTGCTGACAGTGGCGATGGAGTAATAGAGGCAGTTGTGGGAACTTGTTGCTGACAGTGGTGATGGAGTAATAGAGGCAGTTGTGGGAACTGGTTGCTGACAGTGGTGATGGAGTAATAGAGGCATTTTTGGGAACTGGTTGCTGACAGTGGTGATGGAGTAATAGAGGCAGTTGTGGGAACTGGTTGCTGACAGTGGCGATGGAGTAATAGAGGCAGTTGTGGGAACTGGTTGCTGACAGTGGTGATGGAGTAATAGAGGCAGTTGTGGGAACTGGTTGCTGACAGTGGCGATTGAGTAATAGAGGCAGTTGTGGGAACTGGTTGCTGACAATGGTGGAGTAAGAGAGGCAGTTGTGGGAACTGGTTGCTGACAGTGGTGGAGTAATAGAGGCAGTTGTGGGAACTGGTTGCTGACAGTGCCGATGGAGTAATAGAGGTAGTTGTGGGAACTGGTTGCTGACAGTGGTGATGGAGTAATAAAGGCAGTTGTGGGAACTGGTTGCTGACAGTGGCCATGGAGTAAGAGTGTCAGTTGTGGGAACTGGTTGCTGACAGTGGCGATGGAGTAATAGAGGCAGTTGTGGGAACAGGTTGCTGACAGTGGCGAATGAGTAATAGAGGCAGTTGTGGGAACTGGTTGCTGACAGTGCCGATGGAGTAATAGAGGCAGTTGTGGGAACTGGTTGCTGACAGTGCCGATGGAGTAATAGAGGCAGTTGTGGGAACTGGTTGCTGACAGTACCGATGGAGTAATAGAGCCAGTTGTGGGAACTGGTTGCTGACAGTGCCGATGGAGTAATAGAGGCAGTTGTGGGAACTGGTTGCTGACAGTGCCGATGGAGTAATAGAGGCAGTTGTGGGAACTGGTTGCTGACAGTGCCGATGGAGTAATAGAGGCAGTTGTGGGAACTGGTTGCTGACAGTGCCGATGGAGTAATAGAGGCAGTTGTGGGAACTGGTTGCTGACAGTGCCGATGGAGTAATAGAGGCAGTTGTGGGAACTGGTTGCTGACAGTGCCGATGGAGTAATAGAGGCAGTTGTGGGAACTGGTTGCTGACAGTGCCGATGGAGTAATAGAGGCAGTTGTGGGAACTGGTTGCTGACAGTGGTGATGGAGTAATAGAGGTAGTTGTGGGAACTGGTTGCTGACAGTGGTGGAGTAATAGAGGCAGTTGTGAGAAATGGTTGCTGACAGTGGCGATGGAGTAATAGAGGCAGTTGTGGGAACTGGTTGCTGACAGTGGTGATGGAGTAATAGAGGCAGTTGTGGGAACTGGTTGCTGACAGTAGCGATGGAGTAATAGAGGCAGTTGTGGGAACTGGTTGCTGACAGTGGTGATGGAGTAATAGATGCAGTTGTTGGAACTGGTTGCTGACAGTGGTGGAGTAATAGAGGCAGTTGTGGGAACTGGTTGCTGACAGTGGCGATGGAGTAATAGAAGCAGATGTGGGAACTGGTTGCTAACAGTGGTGATGGAGTAATAGAGGCAGTTGTGGGAACTGGTTGCTGACAGTGGTGATGGAGTAATAGAGGCAGTTGTGGGAACTGGTTGCTGACAGTGGCGATGGAGTAATAGAGGCAGTTGTGGGAACTGGTTGCTGACAGTGGTGATGGAGTAATAGAGGCAGTTGTGGGAACTGGTTGCTGACAGTAGCGATGGAGTAATAGAGGCAGTTGTGGGAACTGGTTGCTGACAGTGGTGATGGAGTAATAGATGCAGTTGTTGGAACTGGTTGCTGACAGTGGTGGAGTAATAGAGGCAGTTGTGGGAACTGGTTGCTGACAGTGGCGATGGAGTAATAGAAGCAGATGTGGGAACTGGTTGCTAACAGTGGTGATGGAGTAATAGAGGCAGTTGTGGGAACTGGTTGCTGACAATATTGATGGAGTAATAGAGGCAATTGTGGGAACTGGTTGCTGACAGTGGCGATGGAGTAATAGAGGCAGTTGTGGGAACTGGTTGCTGACAGTGGCGAAGGAGTAATAGAGGCATTTGTGGGAACTGCTTGCTGACAGTGGCGATGGAGTAATAGAGGCAGTTCTGGGAACAGGTTGCTGACAGTGGTGATGGAGTAATAGAGGCAGTTGTGGGAACTTGTTGCTGACAGTGGCGATGGAGTAATAGAGGCAGTTGTGGGAACTGGTTGCTGACAGTGGTGATGAAGTAATAGAGGCAGTTGTGAGAACTGGTTGCTGACAGTGGCGATGGAGTAATAGAGGCAGTTGTGGGAACAGGTTGCTGAGAATGGTGATGAAGTAATAGAGGCAGTTGTGAGAACTGGTTGCTGACAGTGGCGATGGAGTAATAGAGGCAGTTGTGGGAACAGGTTGCTGACAGTGGTGATGAAGTAATAGAGGCAGTTGTGAGAACTGGTTGCTGACAGTGGCGATGGAGTAATAGAGGCAGTTGTGGGAACTAGTTGCTGACAGTGGCGATGGAGTAATAGGGGCAGTTGTGGGAACTGGTTGCTGACAGTGGCGATGGAGTAATAGAGGCAGTTGTGGGAACTGGTTGCTGACAGTGGTGATGAAGTAATAGAGGCGGTTGTGAGAACTGGTTGCTGACAGTGGCGATGGAGTAATAGAGGCAGTTGTGGGAACAGGTTGCTGACAGTGGTGATGAAGTAATAGAGGCAGTTGTGAGAACTGGTTGCTGACAGTGGCGATGGAGTAATAGAGGCAGTTGTGGGAACTAGTTGCTGACAGTGGCGATGGAGTAATAGGGGCAGTTGTGGGAACTGGTTGCTGACAGTGGCGATGGAGTAATAGAGGCAGTTGTGGGAACTGGTTGCTGACAGTGGTGATGAAGTAATAGAGGCAGTTGTGAGAACTGGTTGCTGACAGTGGCGTTGGAGTAATAGAGGCAGTTGTGGGAACTAGTTGCTGACAGTGGCGATGGAGTAATAGGGGCAGTTGTGGGAACTGGTTGCTGACAGTGGCGATGGAGTAATAGAGGCAGTTGTGGGAACTGGTTGCTGACAGTGGCGATGGAGTAATAGATGCAGTTGTGGGAACTGGTTGCTGACAGTGGCGATGGAGTAATAGAGGCAGTTGTGGGAACTGGTTGCTGACAGTGCCGATGGAGAAATAGAGGCAGTTGTGGGAACTGGTTGCTGACAGTGGCGATGGAGTAATAGAGGCAGTTGTGGGAACTGGTTGCTGACAGTGGCGATGGAGTAATAGAGGCAGTTGTGGGAACTGATTGCTGACAGTGGCGATGGAGTAATAGAGGCAGTTGTGAGAACTGGTTGCTGACAGTGGCGATGGAGTAACAGAGGCAGTTGTTGGAACTAGTTGCTGACAGTGGCGATGGAGTAATAGAGGCAGTTGGTGGAACTGGTTGCTGACAGTGGCGATGGAGTAATAGAGGCAATTGTGGGAACTGGTTGCTGACAGAGGCGATGGAGTAATAGAGGCAGTTGTGGGAACTGGTTGCTGACAGTGGCGATGGAGTAAGAGTGTCAGTTGTGGGAACTGGTTGCTGACAGTGGCGATGGAGTAATAGAGGCAGTGGTGAGAACTGGTTGCTGACAGTGGCGATGGAGTAATAGAGGCAGTTGTGGGAACTAGTTGCTGACAGTGGCGATGGAGTAATAGAGGCAGTTGTGGGAACTGGTTACTGACAGTGACGATGGAGTAATAGAGGCAGTTGTGGGAACTGGTTGCTGACAGTGGCGATGGAGTAACAGATGCAGTTGTGGGAACTGGTTGCTGACAGTGGCGATGGAGTAATAGATGCAGTTGTGGGAACTGGTTGCTGACAGTGGCGATGGAGTAATAGAGGCAGTTGTGAGAACTGGTTGCTGACAGTGGCGATGGAGTAATAGAGGCAGTTGTGGGAACTAGTTGCTGACAGTGGCGATGGAGTAATAGAGGCAGTTGGGGAAACTGGTTGCTGACAGTGTCGATGGAGTAATAGAGGCAGTTGTGGGAACTGGTTGCTGACAGTGGTGATGGAGTAATAGAGGCAGTTGTGGGAACTGGTTGCTGACAGTGGCGATTGAGTAATAGAGGCAGTTGTGGGAACTGGTTGCTGACAGTGGCGATGGAGTAATAGAGGCAGTGGTGAGAACTGGTTGCTGACAGTGGCGATGGAGTAATAAAGGCAATTGTGGGAACTAGTTGCTGACAGTGGCGATGGAGTAATAGAGGCAGTTGTGGGAACTGGTTGCTTACAGTGGCGATGGAGTAATAGAGGCAGTTGTGGGAACTTGTTGCTGACAGTGGCGATGGAGTAATAGATGCAGTTGTGGGAACTGGTTGCTGACAGTGGCGATGGAGTAATAGAGGCAGTTGTGGGAACTTGTTGATGACAGTGGCGATGGAGTAATAGAGGCAGTTGTGAGAACTGGTTGCTGACAGTGGTGATGGAGTAATAGAGGCAGTTGTGGGAACTGGTTGCTAACAGTGGTGATGGAGTAATAGAGGCATTTGTGGGAACTGGTTGCTGACAGTGGTGATGGAGTAATAGAGGCAGTTGTGGGAACTGGTTGCTGACAGTGGCGATGGAGTAATAGAGGCAGTTGTGGGAACTGGTTGCTGACAGTGGTGATGGAGTAATAGAGGCAGTTGTGGGAACTTGTTGCTGACAGTGGCGATTGAGTAATAGAGGCAGTTGTGGGAACTGGTTGCTGACAATGGTGGAGTAAGAGAGGCAGTTGTGGGAACTGGTTGCTGACAGTGGTGATGGAGTAATAGAGGCAGTTGTGGGAACTGGTTGCTGACAGTGCCGATGGAGTAATAGAGGTAGTTGTGGGAACTGGTTGCTGACAGTGGTGATGGAGTAATAAAGGCAGTTGTGGGAACTGGTTGCTGACAGTGGCCATGGAGTAAGAGTGTCAGTTGTGGGAACTGGTTGCTGACAGTGGCGATGGAGTAATAGAGGCAGTTGTGGGAACAGGTTGCTGACAGTGGCGAATGAGTAATAGAGGCAGTTGTGGGAACTGGTTGCTGACAGTGCCGATGGAGTAATAGAGGCAGTTGTGGGAACTGGTTGCTGACAGTGCCGATGGAGTAATAGAGGCAGTTGTGGGAACTGGTTGCTGACAGTGGCGATGGAGTAATAGAGGCAGTTGTGGGAACTGGTTGCTGACAGTGCCGATGGAGTAATAGAGGCAGTTGTGGGAACTGGTTGCTGACAGTGCCGATGGAGTAATAGAGGCAGTTGTGGGAACTGGTTGCTGACAGTGCCGATGGAGTAATAGAGGCAGTTGTGGGAACTGGTTGCTGACAGTGCCGATGGAGTAATAGAGGCAGTTGTGGGAACTGGTTGCTGACAGTGCCGATGGAGTAATAGAGGCAGTTGTGGGAACTGGTTGCTGACAGTGCCGATGGAGTAATAGAGGCAGTTGTGGGAACTGGTTGCTGACAGTGCCGATGGAGTAATAGAGGCAGTTGTGGGAACTGGTTGCTGACAGTGGTGATGGAGTAATAGAGGTAGTTGTGGGAACTGGTTGCTGACAGTGGTGGAGTAATAGAGGCAGTTGTGAGAAATGGTTGCTGACAGTGGCGATGGAGTAATAGAGGCAGTTGTGGGAACTGGTTGCTGACAGTGGTGATGGAGTAATAGAGGCAGTTGTGGGAACTGGTTGCTGACAGTAGCGATGGAGTAATAGAGGCAGTTGTGGGAACTGGTTGCTGACAGTGGTGATGGACTAATAGATGCAGTTGTTGGAACTGGTTGCTGACAGTGGTGGAGTAATAGAGGCAGTTGAGGGAACTTGTTGCTGACAGTGGCGATGGAGTAATAGAGGCAGATGTGGGAACTGGTTGCTAACAGTGGTGATGGAGTAATAGAGGCAGTTGTGGGAACTGGTTGCTGACAGTGGTGATGGAGTAATAGAGGTAGTTGTGGGAACTGGTTGCTGACAGTGGTGATGGAGTAATAGAGGCAGTTGTGGGAAATGGTTGCTGACAGTGGTGATGGAGTAATAGAGGTAGTTGTTGGAACTGGTTGCTGACAGTGGTGATGGAGTAATAGAGGCAGTTGTGGGAACTGGTTGCTGACAATATTGATGGAGTAATAGAGGCAATTGTGGGAACTGGTTGCTGACAGTGGCGATGGAGTAATAGAGGCAGTTGTGGGAACTGGTTGCTGACAGTGGCGAAGGAGTAATAGAGGCATTTTGTGGGAACTGGTTGCTGACAGTGGAGATGGAGTAATAGAGGCAGTTGTGTGAACTGGTTGCTGACAGTGGCGATGGAGTAATAGAGGCAGTTGTGGGAACTGGTTGCTGACAGTGGAGATGGAGTAATAGAGGCAGTTGTGAGAACTGGTTGCTGACAGTGGCGATGGAGTAATAGAGGCAGTTGTGGGAACTGGTTGCTGACAGTGGTGATGAAGTAATAGAGGCAGTTGTGAGAACTGGTTGCTGACAGTGGCGATGGAGTAATAGAGGCAGTTGTGGGAACAGGTTGCTGACAGTGGTGATGAAGTAATAGAGGCAGTTGTGAGAACTGGTTGCTGACAGTGGCGATGGAGTAATAGAGGCAGTTGTGGGAACTAGTTGCTGACAGTGGCGATGGAGTAATAGAGGCAGTTGTGGGAACTGGTTGCTGACAGTGGCGATGGAGTAATAGAGGCAGTTGTGGGAACTGGTTGCTGACAGTGGCGATGGAGTAATAGAGGCAGTTGTGGGAACTGGTTGCTGACAGTGGCGATGGAGTAATAGGGGCAGTTGTGGGAACTGGTTGCTGACAGTGGCGATGGAGTAATAGAGGCAGTTGTGGGAACTGGTTGCTGACAGTGGCGATGGAGTAATAGATGCAGTTGTGGGAACTGGTTGCTGACAGTGGCGATGGAGTAATAGAGGCAGTTGTGGGAACTGGTTGCTGACAGTGCCGATGGAGAAATAGAGGCAGTTGTGGGAACTGGTTGCTGACAGTGGCGATGGAGTAATAGAGGCAGTTGTGGGAACTGGTTGCTGACAGTGGCGATGGAGTAATAGAGGCAGTTGTGGGAACTGATTGCTGACAGTGGCGATGGAGTAATAGAGGCAGTTGTGAGAACTGGTTGCTGACAGTGGCGATGGAGTAACAGAGGCAGTTGTTGGAACTAGTTGCTGACAGTGGCGATGGAGTAATAGAGGCAGTTGGGGGAACTGGTTGCTGACAGTGGCGATGGAGTAATAGAGGCAATTGTGGGAACTGGTTGCTGACAGAGGCGATGGAGTAATAGAGGCAGTTGTGGGAACTGGTTGCTGACAGTGGCGATGGAGTAAGAGTGTCAGTTGTGGGAACTGGTTGCTGACAGTGGCGATGGAGTAATAGAGGCAGTGGTGAGAACTGGTTGCTGACAGTGGCGATGGAGTAATAGAGGCAGTTGTGGGAACTAGTTGCTGACAGTGGCGATGGAGTAATAGAGGCAGTTGTGGGAACTGGTTACTGACAGTGACGATGGAGTAATAGAGGCAGTTGTGGGAACTGGTTGCTGACAGTGGCGATGGAGTAACAGATGCAGTTGTGGGAACTGGTTGCTGACAGTGGCGATGGAGTAATAGATGCAGTTGTGGGAACTGGTTGCTGACAGTGGCGATGGAGTAATAGAGGCAGTTGTGAGAACTGGTTGCTGACAGTGGCGATGGAGTAATAGAGGCAGTTGTGGGAACTAGTTGCTGACAGTGGCGATGGAGTAATAGAGGCAGTTGGGGGAACTGGTTGCTGACAGTGGCGATGGAGTAATAGAGGCAGTTGTGGGAACTGGTTGCTGACAGAGGCGATGGAGTAATAGAGGCAGTTGTGGGAACTGGTTGCTGACAGTGGCGATGGAGTAAGAGTGTCAGTTGTGGGAACTGGTTGCTGACAGTGGCGATGGAGTAATAGAGGCAGTGGTGAGAACTGGTTGCTGACAGTGGCGATGGAGTAATAAAGGCAATTGTGGGAACTAGTTGCTGACAGTGGCGATGGAGTAATAGAGGCAGTTGTGGGAACTGGTTGCTTACAGTGGCGATGGAGTAATAGAGGCAGTTGTGGGAACTGGTTGCTGACAGTGGCGATGGAGTAATAGATGCAGTTGTGGGAACTGGTTGCTGACAGTGGCGATGGAGTAATAGAGGCAGTTGTGGGAACTGGTTGATGACAGTGGCGATGGAGTAATAGAGGCAGTTGTGAGAACTGGTTGCTGACAGTGGTGATGGAGTAATAGAGGCAGTTGTGGGAACTGGTTGCTGACAGTGGTGGAGTAATAGAGGCAGTTGTGGGAACTGGTTGCTGACAGTGTTGATGGAGTAATAGAGGCGGTTGTGGGAACTGCTTGCTGACAGTGGCGATGGAGTTATAGAGGCAGTTGTGGGAACTGGTTGCTGACAGTGGCAATGGAGTAATAGAGGCAGTTGTGATAACAGGTTGCTGACAGTGGCGATGAAGTAATTGAGGCAGTTATGAGAACTGGTTGCTGACAGTGGCGATGGAGTAATAGAGGCAGTTCTGGGAACTAGTTGCTGACAGTGGCGATGGAGTAATAGGGGCAGTTCTGGGAACTGGTTGCTGACAGTGGCGATGGAGTAATAGAGGCAGTTGTGGGAACTGGTTGCTGACAGTGGCGATGGAGTAATAGATGCAGTTGTGGGAACTGGTTGCTGACAGTGGCGATGGAGTAATAGAGGCAGTTGTGGGAACTGGTTGCTGACAGTGGCGATGGAGTAATAGAGGCAGTTGTGGGAACTGGTTGCTGACAGTGGCGATGGAGTAATAGAGGCAGTTGTGAGAACTGGTTGCTGACAGTGGCGATGGAGTAATAGAGGCAGTTGTGGGAACTAGTTGCTGACAGTGGCGATGGAGTAATAGAGGCAGTTGTGGGAACTGGTTGCTGACAGTGGCGATGGAGTAATAGAGGCAGTTGTGGGAACTGATTGCTGACAGTGGCGATGGAGTAATAGAGGCAGTTGTGAGAACTGGTTGCTGACAGTGGCGATGGAGTAATAGAGGCAATTGTGGGAACTGGTTGCTGACAGAGGCGATGGAGTAATAGAGGCAGTTGTGGGAACTGGTTGCTGACAGTGGCGATGGAGTAAGAGTGTCAGTTGTGGGAACTGGTTGCTGACAGTGGCGATGGAGTAATAGAGGCAGTGGTGAGAACTGGTTGCTGACAGTGGCGATGGAGTAATAGAGGCAGTTGTGGGAACTAGTTGCTGACAGTGGCGATGGAGTAATAGAGGCAGTTGTGGGAACTGGTTGCTGACAGTGGCGATGGAGTAATAGAGGCAGTTGTGGGAACTGGTTGCTGACAGTGGCGATGGAGTAAGAGTGTCAGTTGTGGGAACTGGTTGCTGACAGTGGCGATGGAGTAATAGAGGCAGTTGTGGGAACTGGTTGCTGACAGTGGCGATGGAGTAATAGAGGCAGTTGTGGGAACTAGTTGCTGACAGTGGCGATGGAGTAATAGAGGCAGTTGTGGGAACTGGTTGCTGACAGTGGCGATGGAGTAATAGAGGCAGTTGTGGGAACTGGTTGCTGACAGTGGCGATGGAGTAATAGAGGCAGTTGTGGGAACTGGTTGCTGACAGTGGCGATGGAGTAATAGAGGCAGTTGTGGGAACTGGTTGCTGACATTGGCGACGGAGTAATAGAGGCAGTTGTGAGAACTGGTTGCTGACAGTGGCGATGGAGTAATAGAGGCAGTTGTGGGAACTGGTTGCTGACAGTGGTGATGGAGTAATAGAGGCAGTTGTTGGAACTGGTTGCTGACAGTGGTGATGGAGTAATAGAGGCATTTGTGGGAACTGGTTGCTGACAGTGGTGATGGAGTAATAGAGGCAGTTGTGGGAACTGGTTGCTGACAGTGGCGATGGAGTAATAGAGGCAGTTGTGGGAACTGGTTGCTGACAGTGGTGATGGAGTAATAGAGGCAGTTGTGGGAACTGGTTGCTGACAGTGGCGATGGAGTAATAGAGGCAGTTGTGGGAACTAGTTGCTGACAGTGGCGATGGAGTAATAGAGGCAGTTGTGGGAACTGGTTGCTGACACTGGCGATGGAGTAATAGAGGCAGTTGTGGGAACTGGTTGCTGACAGTGCCGATGGAGTAATAGATACAGTTGTGGGAACTGGTTTCTGACAGTGGCGATGGAGTAATAGAGGCAGTTGTGGGAACTGGTTGCTGACAGTGGCGATGGAGTAATAGAGGCAGTTGTGGGAACTGGTTGCTGACAGTGGCGATGGAGTAACAGAGGCAGTTGGTGGGAACTGGTTGCTGACAGTGGCGAATGAGTAATAGAGGCAGTTGTGGGAACTGGTTGCTGACAGTGCCGATGGAGTAATAGAGGCAGTTGTGGGAACTGGTTGCTGACAGTGCCGATGGAGTAATAGAGGCAGTTGTGGGAACTGGTTGCTGACAGTGCCGATGGAGTAATAGAGGCAGTTGTGGGAACTGGTTGCTGACAGTGCCGATGGAGTAATAGAGGCAGTGGTGAGAACTGGTTGCTGACAGTGGCGATGGAGTAATAGAGGCAGTTGTGGGAACTAGTTGCTGACAGTGGCGATGGAGTAATAGAGGCAGTTGTGGGAACTGGTTACTGACAGTGACGATGGAGTAATAGAGGCAGTTGTGGGAACTGGTTGCTGACAGTGGCGATGGAGTAACAGATGCAGTTGTGGGAACTGGTTGCTGACAGTGGCGATGGAGTAATAGATGCAGTTGTGGGAACTGGTTGCTGACAGTGGCGATGGAGTAATAGAGGCAGTTGTGAGAACTGGTTGCTGACAGTGGCGATGGAGTAATAGAGGCAGTTGTGGGAACTAGTTGCTGACAGTGGCGATGGAGTAATAGAGGCAGTTGGGGGAACTGGTTGCTGACAGTGGCGATGGAGTAATAGACGCAATTGTGGGAACTGGTTGCTGACAGAGGCGATGGAGTAATAGAGGCAGTTGTGGGAACTGGTTGCTGACAGTGGCGATGGAGTAAGAGTGTCAGTTGTGGGAACTGGTTGCTGACAGTGGCGATGGAGTAAGAGGCAGTGGTGAGAACTGGTTGCTGACAGTGGCGATGGAGTAATAGAGGCAGTTGTGGGAACTAGTTGCTGACAGTGGCGATGGAGTAATAGAGGCAGTTGTGGGAACTGGTTGCTGACAGTGGCGATGGAGTAATAGAGGCAGTTGTGGGAACTGGTTGCTGACAGTGGCGATGGAGTAATAGATGCAGTTGTGGGAACTGGTTGCTGACAGTAGCGATGGAGTAATAGAGGCAGTTGTGGGAACTGGTTGATGACAGTGGCGATGGAGTAATAGAGGCAGTTGTGAGAACTGGTTGCTGACAGTGGTGATGGAGTAATAGAGGCAGTTGTGGGAACTGGTTGCTGACAGTGGTAGAGTAATAGAGGCAGTTGTGGGAACTGGTTGCTGACAGTGTTGATGGAGTAATAGAGGCGGTTGTGGGAACTGCTTGCTGACAGTGGCGATGGAGTTATAGAGGCAGTTGTGGGAACTGGTTGCTGACAGTGGCAATGGAGTAATAGAGGCAGTTGTGATAACAGGTTGCTGACAGTGGCGATGAAGTAATTGAGGCAGTTGTGAGAACTGGTTGCTGACAGTGGCGATGGAGTAATAGAGGCAGTTCTGGGAACTAGTTGCTGACAGTGGCGATGGAGTAATAGGGGCAGTTCTGGGAACTGGTTGCTGACAGTGGCGATGGAGTAATAGAGGCAGTTGTGGGAACTGGTTGCTGACAGTGGCGATGGAGTAATAGATGCAGTTGTGGGAACTGGTTGCTGACAGTGGCGATGGAGTAATAGAGGCAGTTGTGGGAACTGGTTGCTGACAGTGGCGATGGAGTAATAGAGGCAGTTGTGGGAACTGGTTGCTGACAGTGGCGATGGAGTAATAGAGGCAGTTGTGAGAACTGGTTGCTGACAGTGGCGATGGAGTAATAGAGGCAGTTGTGGGAACTAGTTGCTGACAGTGGCGATGGAGTAATAGAGGCAGTTGTGGGAACTGGTTGCTGACAGTGGCGATGGAGTAATAGAGGCAGTTGTGGGAACTGGTTGCTGACAGTGGCGATGGAGTAATAGAGGCAGTTGTGGGAACTGGTTGCTGACAGTGGCGATGGAGTAATAGTGTCAGTTGTGGGAACTGGTTGCTGACAGTGGCGATGGAGTAATAGAGGCAGTTGTGAGAACTGGTTGCTGACAGTGGCGATGGAGTAATAGAGGCAGTTGTGGGAACTAGTTGCTGACAGTGGCGATGGAGTAATAGAGGCAGTTGTGGGAACTGGTTGCTGACAGTGGCGATGGAGTAATAGAGGCAGTTGTGGGAACTGGTTGCTGACAGTGGCGATGGAGTAATAGATGCAGTTGTGGGAACTGGTTGCTGACAGTGGCGATGGAGTAATAGAGGCAGTTGTGGGAACTGGTTGCTGACAGTGGCGATGGAGTAATAGAGGCAGTTGTGGGAACTGGTTGCTGACAGTGGCGATGGAGTAATAGAGGCAGTTGTGGGAACTGGTTGCTGACAGTGGCGATGGAGTAATAGAGGCAGTTGTGGGAACTGGTTGCTGACAGTGGCGATGGAGTAATAGAGGCAGTTGTGGGAACTGGTTGCTGACAGTGGCGATGGAGTAATAGAGGCAGTTGTGGGAACTGGTTGCTGACAGTGGCGATGGAGTAATAGAGGCAGTTGTGGGAACTGGTTGCTGACAGTGGCGATGGAGTAATAGAGGCAGTTGTGGGAACTGGTTGCTGACAGTGGTGATGGAGTAATAGAGGCAGTTGTGGGAACTGGTTGCTGACAGTGGCGATTGAGTAATAGAGGCAGTTGTGGGAACTGGTTGCTGACAGTGGCGATGGAGTAATAGAGGCAGTTGTGGGAACTGGTTGCTGACAGTGGCGATGGAGTAATAGAGGCAGTTGTGGGAACTGGTTGCTGACAGTGGCGATGGAGTAATAGATGCAGTTGTGGGAACTGGTTGCTGACAATGCCGATGGAGTAATAGAGGCAGTTGTGGGAACTGGTTGCTGACAGTGGTGATGGAGTAATAGAGGCAGTTGTGGGAACTGGTTGCTGACAGTGCCGATGGAGTAATAGAGGTAGTTGTGGGAACTGGTTGCTGACAGTGGTGATGGAGTAATAAAGGCAGTTGTGGGAACTGGTTGCTGACAGTGGCCATGGAGTAAGAGTGTCAGTTGTGGGAACTGGTTGCTGACAGTGGCGATGGAGTAATAGAGGCAGTTGGGGGAACTGGTTGCTGACAGTGGCGAATGAGTAATAGAGGCAGTTGTTGGAACTGGTTGCTGACAGTGCCGATGGAGTAATAGAGGCAGTTGTGGGAACTGGTTGCTGACAGTGCCGATGGAGTAATAGAGGCAGTTGTGGGAACTGGTTGCTGACAGTGGCGATGGAGTAATAGAGGCAGTTGTGGGAACTGGTTGCTGACAGTGGCGATGGAGTAATAGAGGCAGTGGTGAGAACTGGTTGCTGACAGTGGCGATGGAGTAATAGAGGCAGTTGTGGGAACTAGTTGCTGACAGTGGCGATGGAGTAATAGAGGCAGTTGTGGGAACTGGTTACTGACAGTGACGATGGAGTAATAGAGGCAGTTGTGGGAACTGGTTGCTGACAGTGGCGATGGAGTAATAGATGCAGTTGTGGGAACTGGTTGCTGACAGTGGCGATGGAGTAATAGATGCAGTTGTGGGAACTGGTTGCTGACAGTGGCGATGGAGTAATAGAGGCAGTTGTGAGAACTGGTTGCTGACAGTGGCGATGGAGTAATAGAGGCAGTTGTGGGAACTAGTTGCTGACAGTGGCGATGGAGTAATAGAGGCAGTTGGGGGAACTGGTTGCTGACAGTGGCGATGGAGTAATAGAGGCAATTGTGGGAACTGGTTGCTGACAGAGGCGATGGAGTAATAGAGGCAGTTGTGGGAACTGGTTGCTGACAGTGGCGATGGAGTAAGAGTGTCAGTTGTGGGAACTGGTTGCTGACAGTGGCGATGGAGTAATAGAGGCAGTGGTGAGAACTGGTTGCTGACAGTGGCGATGGAGTAATAGAGGCAGTTGTGGGAACTAGTTGCTGACAGTGGCGATGGAGTAATAGAGGCAGTTGTGGGAACTGGTTGCTGACAGTGGCGATGGAGTAATAGAGGCAGTTGTGGGAACTGGTTGCTGACAGTGGCGATGGAGTAATAGATGCAGTTGTGGGAACTGGTTGCTGACAGTGGCGATGGAGTAATAGAGGCAGTTGTGGGAACTGGTTGATGACAGTGGCGATGGAGTAATAGAGGCAGTTGTGAGAACTGGTTGCTGACAGTGGTGATGGAGTAATAGAGGCAGTTGTGGGAACTGGTTGCTGACAGTGGTAGAGTAATAGAGGCAGTTGTGGGAACTGGTTGCTGACAGTGTTGATGGAGTAATAGAGGCGGTTGTGGGAACTGCTTGCTGACAGTGGCGATGGAGTTATAGAGGCAGTTGTGGGAACTGGTTGCTGACAGTGGCAATGGAGTAATAGAGGCAGTTGTGGGAACAGGTTGCTGACAGTGGCGATGAAGTAATTGAGGCAGTTGTGAGAACTGGTTGCTGACAGTGGCGATGGAGTAATAGAGGCAGTTCTGGGAACTAGTTGCTGACAGTGGCGATGGAGTAATAGGGGCAGTTGTGGGAACTGGTTGCTGACAGTGGCGATGGAGTAATAGAGGCAGTTGTGGGAACTGGTTGCTGACAGTGGCGATGGAGTAATAGATGCAGTTGTGGGAACTGGTTGCTGACAGTGGCGATGGAGTAATAGAGGCAGTTGTGGGAACTGGTTGCTGACAGTGGCGATGGAGTAATAGAGGCAGTTGTGGGAACTGATTGCTGACAGTGGCGATGGAGTAATAGAGGCAGTTGTGAGAACTGGTTGCTGACAGTGGCGATGGAGTAATAGAGGCAGTTGTGGGAACTAGTTGCTGACAGTGGCGATGGAGTAATAGAGGCAGTTGTGGGAACTGGTTGCTGACAGTGGCGATGGAGTAATAGAGGCAGTTGTGGGAACTGATTGCTGACAGTGGCGATGGAGTAATAGAGGCAGTTGTGAGAACTGGTTGCTGACAGTGGCGATGGAGTAAAGAGGCAGTTGTGGGAACTAGTTGCTGACAGTGGCGATGGAGTAATAGAGGCAGTTGGGGGAACTGGTTGCTGACAGTGGCGATGGAGTAATAGAGGCAATTGTGGGAACTGGTTGCTGACAGAGGCGATGGAGTAATAGAGGCAGTTGTGGGAACTGGTTGCTGACAGTGGCGATGGAGTAAGAGTGTCAGTTGTGGGAACTGGTTGCTGACAGTGGCGATGGAGTAATAGAGGCAGTGGTGAGAACTGGTTGCTGACAGTGGCGATGGAGTAATAGAGGCAGTTGTGGGAACTAGTTGCTGACAGTGGCGATGGAGTAATAGAGGCAGTTGTGGGAACTGGTTGCTGACAGTGACGATGGAGTAATAGAGGCAGTTGTGGGAACTGGTTGCTGACAGTGGCGATGGAGTAATAGAGGCAGTTGTGGGAACTGGTTGCTGACAGTGGCGATGGAGTAATAGAGGCAGTTGTGGGAACTGGTTGCTGACAGTGGCGATGGAGTAATAGAGGCAGTTGTGAGAACTGGTTGCTGACAGTGGCGATGGAGTAATAGAGGCAGTTGTGGGAACTGGTTGCTGACAGTGGCGATGGAGTAATAGAGGCAGTTGTGGGAACTGGTTGCTGACAGTGGCGATGGAGTAATAGAGGCAATTGTGGGAACTGGTTGCTGACAGAGGCGATGGAGTAATAGAGGCAGTGGGAACTGGTTGCTGACAGTGGCGATGGAGTAAGAGTGTCAGTTGTGGGAACTGGTTGCTGACAGTGGCGATGGAGTAATAGAGGCAGTTGGGGGAACTGGTTGCTGACAGTGGCGGAGTAAGAGTGGCAGTTGTGGGAACTGGTTGCTGACAGTGGCGATGGAGTAATAGAGGCAGTTGTGGGAACTGGTTGCTGACAGTGCCGATGGAGTAATAGAGGAAGTTGTGGGAACTGGTTGCTGACAGTGGATGATAGAGGAGTAATAGAGGCAGTTGTGGGAACTGGTTGCTGACAGTGGCCATGGAGTAAGAGTGTCAGTTGTGGGAACTGGTTGCTGACAGTGGCGATGGAGTAATAGAGGCAGTTGGGGGAACTGGTTGCTGACAGTGGCGAATGAGTAATAGAGGCAGTTGTGGGAACTGGTTGCTGACAGTGCCGATGGAGTAATAGAGGCAGTTGTGGGAACTGGTTGCTGACAGTGCCGATGGAGTAATAGAGGCAGTTGTGGGAACTGGTTGCTGACAGTGGCGATGGAGTAATAGAGGCAGTTGTGGGAACTGGTTGCTGACAGTGCCGATGGAGTAATAGAGGCAGTGGTGAGAACTGGTTGCTGACAGTGGCGATGGAGTAATAGAGGCAGTTGTGGGAACTAGTTGCTGACAGTGGCGATGGAGTAATAGAGGCAGTTGTGGGAACTGGTTGCTGACAGTGCCGATGGAGTAATAGAGGCAGTTGTGGGAACTGGTTGCTGACAGTGGCGATGGAGTAATAGAGGCAGTTGTGGGAACTGGTTGCTGACAGTGGCGATGGAGTAATAGATGCAGTTGTGGGAACTGGTTGCTGACAGTGGCGATGGAGTAATAGAGGCAGTTGTGAGAACTGGTTGCTGACAGTGGCGATGGAGTAAAAGGGGCAGTTGTGGGAACTAGTTGCTGACAGTGGCGATGGAGTAATAGAGGCAGTTGGGGGAACTGGTTGCTGACAGTGGCGATGGAGTAATAGACGCAATTGTGGGAACTGGTTGCTGACAGAGGCGATGGAGTAATAGAGGCAGTTGTGGGAACTGGTTGCTGACAGTGGCGATGGAGTAAGAGTGTCAGTTGTGGGAACTGGTTGCTGACAGTGGCGATGGAGTAAGAGGCAGTGGTGAGAACTGGTTGCTGACAGTGGCGATGGAGTAATAGAGGCAGTTGTGGGAACTAGTTGCTGACAGTGGCGATGGAGTAATAGAGGCAGTTGTGGGAACTGGTTGCTGACAGTGGCGATGGAGTAATAGAGGCAGTTGTGGGAACTGGTTGCTGACAGTGGCGATGGAGTAATAGATGCAGTTGTGGGAACTGGTTGCTGACAGTAGCGATGGAGTAATAGAGGCAGTTGTGTGAACTGGTTGCTGACGGTGGAGATGGAGTAATAGAGGCAGTTGTGGGAACTGGTTGCTGACAGTGGTAGAGTAATAGAGGCAGTTGTGGGAACTGGTTGCTGACAGTGTTGATGGAGTAATAGAGGCGGTTGTGGGAACTGCTTGCTGACAGTGGCGATGGAGTAATAGAGGCAGTTGTGGGAACTGGTTGCTGACAGTGGCAATGGAGTAATAGAGGCAGTTGTGATGGAGTAATAGAGGCAGTTGTGAGAACTGGTTGCTGACAGTGGCGATGGAGTAATAGAGGCAGTTCTGGGAACTAGTTGCTGACAGTGGCGATGGAGTAATAGGGGCACTGGGAACTGGTTGCTGACAGTGGCGATGGAGTAATAGCGGCAGTTGTGGGAACTGGTTGCTGACAGTGGCGATGGAGTAATAGAGGCAGTTGTGGGAACTCGTTGCTGACAGTGGCGATGGAGTAATAGAGGCAGTTGTGGGAACTGGTTGCTGACAGTGGCGATGGAGTAATAGAGGCAGTTGTGGGAACTGGTTGCTGACAATATTGATGGAGTAATAGAGGCAGTTGTGAGAACTGGTTGCTGACAGTGGCGATGGAGTAATAGAGGCAGTTGTGGGAACTAGTTGCTGACAGTGGCGATGGAGTAATAGAGGCAGTTGTGGGAACTGGTTGCTGACAGTGGCGATGGAGTAATAGAGGCAGTTGTGGGAACTGGTTGCTGACAGTGGCGATGGAGTAATAGAGGCAGTTGTGAGAACTGGTTGCTGACAGTGGCGATGGAGTAAAGAGGCAGTTGTGGGAACTAGTTGCTGACAGTGGCGATGGAGTAATAGAGGCAGTTGGGGGAACTGGTTGCTGACAGTGGCGATGGAGTAATAGAGGCAATTGTGGGAACTGGTTGCTGACAGAGGCGATGGAGTAATAGAGGCAGTTGTGGGAACTGGTTGCTAACAGTGGCGATGGAGTAACAGTGTCAATTGTGGGAACTGGTTGCTGACAGTGGCGATGGAGTAATAGAGGCAGTGGTGAGAACTGGTTGCTGACAGTGGCGATGGAGTAATAGAGGCAGTTGTGGGAACTGGTTGCTGACAGTGGCGATGGAGTAATAGAGGCAGTTGTGGGAACTGGTTGCTGACAGTGGCGATGGAGTAATAGAGGCAGTTGTGGGAACTGGTTGCTGACAGTGGCGATGGAGTAATAGATGCAGTTGTGGGAACTGGTTGCTGACAGTGGCGATGGAGTAATAGATGCAGTTGTGGGAACTGGTTGCTGACAGTGGCGATGGAGTAATAGAGGCAGTTGTGAGAACTGGTTGCTGACAGTGGCGATGGAGTAATAGAGGCAGTTGTGGGAACTAGTTGCTGACAGTGGCGATGGAGTAATAGAGGCAGTTGGGGGAACTGGTTGCTGACAGTGGCGATGGAGTAATAGAGGCAATTGTGGGAACTGGTTGCTGACAGAGGCGATGGAGTAATAGAGGCAGTTGTGGGAACTGGTTGCTGACAGTGGCGATGGAGTAATAGAGGCAGTTGTGGGAACTGGTTGCTGACAGTGGCGATGGAGTAATAGAGGCAGTTGTGATAACAGGTTGCTGACAGTGGCGATGGAGTAATAGAGGCAGTTGTGGGAACTGGTTGCTGACAGTGGCGATGGAGTAATAGAGGCAGTTGTGGGAACTGGTTGCTGACAGTGGCGATGGAGTAATAGATGCAGTTGTGGGAACTGGTTGCTGACAGTGGCGATGGAGTAATAGAGGCAGTTGTGGGAACTGGTTGATGACAGTGGCGATGGAGTAATAGAGGCAGTTGTGAGAACTGGTTGCTGACAGTGGTGATGGAGTAATAGAGGCAGTTGCGGAAACTGGTTGCTGACAGTGGTGGAGTAATAGAGGCAGTTGTGGGAACTGCTTGCTGACAGTGGCGATGGAGTTATAGAGGCAGTTGTGGGAACTGGTTGCTGACAGTGGCAATGGAGTAATAGAGGCAGTTGTGGGAACAGGTTGCTGACAGTGGCGATGAAGTAATTGAGGCAGTTGTGAGAACTGGTTGCTGACAGTGGCGATGGAGTAATAAAGGCAGTTCTGGGAACTAGTTGCTGACAGTGGCGATGGAGTAATAGGGGCAGTTGTGGGAACTGGTTGCTGACAGTGGCGATGGAGTAATAGAGGCAGTTGTGGGAACTGGTTGCTGACAGTGGCGATGGAGTAATAGATGCAGTTGTGGGAACTGGTTGCTGACAGTGGCGATGGAGTAATAGAGGCAGTTGTGGGAACTGGTTGCTGACAGTGGCGATGGAGTAATAGAGGCAGTTGTGGGAACTGATTGCTGACAGTGGCGATGGAGTAATAGAGGCAGTTGTGAGAACTGGTTGCTGACAGTGGCGATGGAGTAATAGAGGCAGTTGTGGGAACTAGTTGCTGACAGTGGCGATGGAGTAATAGAGGCAGTTGTGGGAACTGGTTGCTGACAGTGGCGATGGAGTAATAGAGGCAGTTGTGGGAACTCGTTGCTGACAGTGGCGATGGAGTAATAGAGGCAGTTGTGGGAACTGGTTGCTGACAGTGGCGATGGAGTAAGAGTGTCAGTTGTGGGAACTGGTTGCTGACAGTGGCGATGGAATAATAGAGGCAGTTGTGAGAACTTGTTGCTGACAGTGGCGATGGAGTAATAGAGGCAGATGTGGGAACTAGTTGCTGACAGTGGCGACGGAGTAATAGAGGCAGTTGTGGGAACTGGTTGCTGACAGTGGCGATGGAGTAATAGAGGCAGTTGTGGGAACTGGTTGCTGACAGTGGCGATGGAGTAATAGATGCAGTTGTGGGAACTGGTTGCTGACAGTGGCGATGGAGTAATAGAGGCAGTTGTGGGAACTGGTTGCTGACAGTGGCGATGGAGTAATAGAGGCAGTTGTGGGAACTGGTTGCTGACATTGGCGACGGAGTAATAGAGGCAGTTGTGAGAACTGGTTGCTGACAGTGGCGATGGAGTAATAGAGGCAGTTGATGGGTAATAGAGGCTGGAACTGGTTGCTGACAGTGGTGATGGAGTAATAGAGGCATTTGTGGGAAGTTGCTGACAGTGGCGATGGAGTAATAGAGGCAGTTGGGGGAACTGGTTGCTGACAGTGGCGATGGAGTAATAGAGGCAGTTGTGGGAACTGGTTGCTGACAGTGGTGATGGAGTAATAGAGGCAGTTGTGGGAACTGGTTGCTGACAGTGGTGATGGAGTAATAAAGGCAGTTGTGGGAACTGGTTGCTGACAGTGGCCATGGAGTAAGAGTGTCAGTTGTGGGAACTGGTTGCTGACAGTGGCGATGGAGTAATAGAGGCAGTTGGGGGAACTGGTTGCTGACAATGGTGGAGTAAGAGAGGCAGTTGTGGGAACTGGTTGCTGACAGTGGTGATGGAGTAATAGAGGCAGTTGTGGGAACTGGTTGCTGACAGTGCCGATGGAGTAATAGAGGTAGTTGTGGGAACTGGTTGCTGACAGTGGTGATGGAGTAATAAAGGCAGTTGTGGGAACTGGTTGCTGACAGTGGCCATGGAGTAAGAGTGTCAGTTGTGGGAACTGGTTGCTGACAGTGGCGATGGAGTAATAGAGGCAGTTGGGGGAACTGGTTGCTGACAGTGGCGAATGAGTAATAGAGGCAGTTGTGGGAACTGGTTGCTGACAGTGCCGATGGAGTAATAGAGGCAGTTGTGGGAACTGGTTGCTGACAGTGCCGATGGAGTAATAGAGGCAGTTGTGGGAACTGGTTGCTGACAGTGGCGATGGAGTAATAGAGGCAGTTGTGGGAACTGGTTGCTGACAGTGCCGATGGAGTAATAGAGGCAGTTGTGGGAACTGGTTGCTGACAGTGCCGATGGAGTAATAGAGGCAGTTGTGGGAACTGGTTGCTGACAGTGCCGATGGAGTAATAGAGGCAGTTGTGGGAACTGGTTGCTGACAGTGCCGATGGAGTAATAGAGGCAGTTGTGGGAACTGGTTGCTGACAGTGCCGATGGAGTAATAGAGGCAGTTGTGGGAACTGGTTGCTGACAGTGCCGATGGAGTAATAGAGGCAGTTGTGGGATCTGGTTGCTGACAGTGCCGATGGAGTAATAGAGGCAGTTGTGGGAACTGGTTGCTGACAGTGGTGATGGAGTAATAGAGGTAGTTGTGGGAACTGGTTGCTGACAGTGGTGGAGTAATAGAGGCAGTTGTGAGAAATGGTTGCTGACAGTGGCGATGGAGTAATAGAGGCAGTTGTGGGAACTGGTTGCTGACAGTGGTGATGGAGTAATAGAGGCAGTTGTGGGAACTGGTTGCTGACAGTGGCGATGGAGTAATAGAGGCAGTTGTGGGAACTGGTTGCTGACAGTGGTGATGGAGTAATAGATGCAGTTGTGGGAACTGGTTGCTGACAGTGGTGGAGTAATAGAGGCAGTTGAGGGAACTGGTTGCTGACAGTGGCGATGGAGTAATAGAGGCAGTTGTGGGAACTGGTTGCTAACAGTGGTGATGGAGTAATAGAGGCAGTTGTGGGAACTGGTTGCTGACAGTGGTGATGGGGTAATAGAGGTAGTTGTGGGAACTGGTTGCTGACAGTGGTGATGGAGTAATAGAGGCAGTTGTGGGAAATGGTTGCTGACAGTGGTGATGGAGTAATAGAGGTAGTTGTTGGAACTGGTTGCTGACAGTGGTGATGGAGTAATAGAGGCAGTTGTGGGAACTGGTTGCTGACAATATTGATGGTGTAATAGAGGCAATTGTGGGAACTGGTTGCTGACAGTGGCGATGGAGTAATAGAGGCAGTTGTGGGAACTGGTTGCTGACAGTGGCGAAGGAGTAATAGAGGCATTTGTGGGAACTGGTTGCTGACAGTGGCGATGGAGTAATAGAGGCAGTTGTGGGAACTGGTTGCTGACAGTGGCAATGGAGTAATAGAGGCAGTTCTGGGAACAGGTTGCTGACAGTGGTGATGGAGTAATAGAGGCAGTTGTGGGAACTTGTTGCTGACAGTGGCGATGGAGTAATAGAGGCAGTTGTGGGAACTGGTTGCTGACAGTGGTGATGAAGTAATAGAGGCAGTTGTGAGAACTGGTTGCTGACAGTGGCGATGGAGTAATAGAGGCAGTTGTGGGAACAGGTTGCTGACAGTGGTGATGAAGTAATAGAGGCAGTTGTGAGAACTGGTTGCTGACAGTGGCGATGGAGTAATAGAGGCAGTTGTGGGAACAGGTTGCTGACAGTGGTGATGAAGTAATAGAGGCAGTTGTGAGAACTGGTTGCTGACAGTGGCGATGGAGTAATAGAGGCAGTTGTGGGAACTAGTTGCTGACAGTGGCGATGGAGTAATAGGGGCAGTTGTGGGAACTGGTTGCTGACAGTGGCGATGGAGTAATAGAGGCAGTTGTGGGAACTTGTTGCTGACAGTGGCGATGGAGTAATAGAGGCAGTTGTGGGAACTGGTTGCTGACAGTGGTGATGAAGTAATAGAGGCAGTTGTGAGAACTGGTTGCTGACAGTGGCGATGGAGTAATAGAGGCAGTTGTGGGAACAGGTTGCTGACAGTGGTGATGAAGTAATAGAGGCAGTTGTGAGAACTGGTTGCTGACAGTGGCGATGGAGTAATAGAGGCAGTTGTGGGAACAGGTTGCTGACAGTGGTGATGAAGTAATAGAGGCAGTTGTGAGAACTGGTTGCTGACAGTGGCGATGGAGTAATAGAGGCAGTTGTGGGAACTAGTTGCTGACAGTGGCGATGGAGTAATAGGGGCAGTTGTGGGAACTGGTTGCTGACAGTGGCGATGGAGTAATAGAGGCAGTTGTGGGAACTGGTTGCTGACAGTGGTGATGAAGTAATAGAGGCAGTTGTGAGAACTGGTTGCTGACAGTGGCGATGGAGTAATAGAGGCAGTTGTGGGAACTAGTTGCTGACAGTGGCGATGGAGTAATAGGGGCAGTTGTGGGAACTGGTTGCTGACAGTGGCGATGGAGTAATAGAGGCAGTTGTGGGAACTGGTTGCTGACAGTGGCGATGGAGTAATAGATGCAGTTGTGGGAACTGGTTGCTGACAGTGGCGATGGAGTAATAGAGGCAGTTGTGGGAACTGGTTGCTGACAGTGCCGATGGAGAAAGAGGCAGTTGTGGGAACTGGTTGCTGACAGTGGCGATGGAGTAATAGAGGCAGTTGTGGGAACTGGTTGCTGACAGTGGCGATGGAGTAATAGAGCCAGTTGTGGGAACTGATTGCTGACAGTGGCGATGGAGTAATAGAGGCAGTTGTGAGAACTGGTTGCTGACAGTGGCGATGGAGTAACAGAGGCAGTTGTTGGAACTAGTTGCTGACAGTGGCGATGGAGTAATAGAGGCAGTTGGGGGAACTGGTTGCTGACAGTGGCGATGGAGTAATAGAGGCAATTGTGGGAACTGGTTGCTGACAGAGGCGATGGAGTAATAGAGGCAGTTGTGGGAACTGGTTGCTGACAGTGGCGATGGAGTAAGAGTGTCAGTTGTGGGAACTGGTTGCTGACAGTGGCGATGGAGTAATAGAGGCAGTGGTGAGAACTGGTTGCTGACAGTGGCGATGGAGTAATAGAGGCAGTTGTGGGAACTAGTTGCTGACAGTGGCGATGGAGTAATAGAGGCAGTTGTGGGAACTGGTTACTGACAGTGACGATGGAGTAATAGAGGCAGTTGTGGGAACTGGTTGCTGACAGTGGCGATGGAGTAATAGATGCAGTTGTGGGAACTGGTTGCTGACAGTGGCGATGGAGTAATAGATGCAGTTGTGGGAACTGGTTGCTGACAGTGGCGATGGAGTAATAGAGGCAGTTGTGAGAACTGGTTGCTGACAGTGGCGATGGAGTAATAGAGGCAGTTGTGGGAACTAGTTGCTGACAGTGGCGATGGAGTAATAGAGGCAGTTGGGGGAACTGGTTGCTGACAGTGGCGATGGAGTAATAGAGGCAGTTGTGGGAACTAGTTGCTGACAGTGGCGATGGAGTAATAGGGGCAGTTGTGGGAACTGGTTGCTGACAGTGGCGATGGAGTAATAGAGGCAGTTGTGGGAACTGGTTGCTGACAGTGGTGATGAAGTAATAGAGGCAGTTGTGAGAACTGGTTGCTGACAGTGGTGATGGAGTAATAGAGGCAGTTGTGGGAACTGGTTGCTGACAGTGGCGATGGAGTAATAGAGGCAGTTGTGGGAACTAGTTGCTGAGAGTGGCGATGGAGTAATAGGGGCAGTTGTGGGAACTGGTTGCTGACAGTGGCGATGGAGTAATAGAGGCAGTTGTGGGAACTGGTTGCTGACAGTGGCGATGGAGTAATAGATGCAGTTGTGGGAACTGGTTGCTGACAGTGGCGATGGAGTAATAGAGGCAGTTGTGGGAACTGGTTGCTGACAGTGCCGATGGAGAAATAGAGGCAGTTGTGGGAACTGGTTGCTGACAGTGGCGATGGAGTAATAGAGGCAGTTGTGGGAACTGGTTGCTGACAGTGGCGATGGAGCAATAGAGGCAGTTGTGGGAACTGATTGCTGACAGTGGCGATGGAGTAATAGAGGCAGTTGTGAGAACTGGTTGCTGACAGTGGCGATGGAGTAACAGAGGCAGTTGTTGGAACTAGTTGCTGACAGTGGCGATGGAGTAATAGAGGCAGTTGGGGGAACTGGTTGCTGACAGTGGCGATGGAGTAATAGATGCAGTTGTGGGAACTGGTTGCTGACAGTGGCGATGGAGTAATAGATGCAGTTGTGGGAACTGGTTGCTGACAGTGGCGATGGAGTAATAGAGGCAGTTGTGAGAACTGGTTGCTGACTGTGGCGATGGAGTAATAGAGGCAGTTGTGGGAACTAGTTGCTGACAGTGGCGATGGAGTAATAGAGGCAGTTGGGGGAACTGGTTGCTGACAGTGGCGATGGAGTAATAGAGGCAATTGTGGGAACTGGTTGCTGACAGAGGCGATGGAGTAATAGAGGCAGTTGTGGGAACTGGTTGCTGACAGTGGCGATGGAGTAAGAGCGTCAGTTGTGGGAACTGGTTGCTGACAGTGGCGATGGAGTAATAGAGGCAGTGGTGAGAACTGGTTGCTGACAGTGGCGATGGAGTAATAGAGGCAGTTGTGGGAACTAGTTGCTGACAGTGGCGATGGAGTAATAGAGGCAGTTGTGGGAACTGGTTGCTGACAGTGGCGATGGAGTAATAGAGGCAGTTGTGGGAACTGGTTGCTGACAGTGGCGATGGAGTAATAGATGCAGTTGTGGGAACTGGTTGCTGACAGTGGCGATGGAGTAATAGAGGCAGTTGTGGGAACTGGTTGATGACAGTGGCGATGGAGTAATAGAGGCAGTTGTGGGAACAGGTTGCTGACAGTGGTGATGAAGTAATAGAGGCAGTTGTGAGAACTGGTTGCTGACAGTGGCGATGGAGTAATAGAGGCAGTTGTGGGAACTAGTTGCTGACAGTGGCGATGGAGTAATAGGGGCAGTTGTGGGAACTGGTTGCTGACAGTGGCGATGGAGTAATAGAGGCAGTTGTGGGAACTGGTTGCTGACAGTGGTGATGAAGTAATAGAGGCAGTTGTGAGAACTGGTTGCTGACAGTAGCGATGGAGTAATAGAGGCAGTTGTGGGAACTAGTTGCTGACAGTGGCGATGGAGTAATAGGGGCAGTTGTGGGAACTGGTTGCTGACAGTGGCGATGGAGTAATAGAGGCAGTTGTGGGAACTGGTTGCTGACAGTGGCGATGGAGTAATAGATGCAGTTGTGGGAACTGGTTGCTGACAGTGGCGATGGAGTAATAGAGGCAGTTGCGGGAACTGGTTGCTGACAGTGCCGATGGAGAAATAGAGGCAGTTGTGGGAACTGGTTGCTGACAGTGGCGATGGAGTAATAGAGGCAGTTGTGGGAACTGGTTGCTGACAGTGGCGATGGAGTAATAGAGGCAGTTGTGGGAACTGATTGCTGACAGTGGCGATGGAGTAATAGAGGCAGTTGTGAGAACTGGTTGCTGACAGTGGCGATGGAGTAACAGAGGCAGTTGTTGGAACTAGTTGCTGACAGTGGCGATGGAGTAATAGAGGCAGTTGGGGGAACTGGTTGCTGACAGTGGCGATGGAGTAATAGAGGCAATTGTGGGAACTGGTTGCTGACAGAGGCGATGGAGTAATAGAGGCAGTTGTGGGAACTGGTTGCTGACAGTGGCGATGGAGTAAGAGTGTCAGTTGTGGGAACTGGTTGCTGACAGTGGCGATGGAGTAATAGAGGCAGTGGTGAGAACTGGTTACTGACAGTGGCGATGGAGTAATAGAGGCAGTTGTGGGAACTGGTTGCTGACAGTGGCGATGGAGTAATAGATGCAGTTGTGGGAACTGGTTGCTGACAGTGACGATGGAGTAATAGAGGCAGTTGTGGGAACTGGTTGCTGACAGTGACGATGGAGTAATAGAGGCAGTTGTGGGAACTGGTTGCTGACAGTGACGATGGAGTAATAGAGGCAGTTGTGGGAACTAGTTGCTGACAGTGGCGATGGAGTAATAGAGGCAGTTGGGGGAACTGGTTGCTGACAGTGACGATGGAGTAATAGAGGCAGTTGTGGGAACTGGTTGCTGACAGTGGCGATGGAGTAATAGAGCCAGTTGTGGGAACTGGTTGCTGACAGTGGTGATGGAGTAATAGAGGCAGTTGTGGGAACTGGTTGCTGACAGTGGTGATGGAGTAATAGAGGCAGTTGTGGGAACTGGTTGCTGACAGTGGTGATGGAGTAACAGAGGCAGTTGTGGGAACTGGTTGCTGACAGTGACGATGGAGTAATAGAGGCAGTTGTGGGAACTGGTTGCTGACAGTGACGATGGAGTAATAGAGGCAGTTGTGGGAACTGGTTGCTGACAGTGGCGATGGAGTGATAGAGACAGTTGTGGGAACTGGTTGCTGACAGTGACGATGGAGTAATAGAGGCAGTTGTGGGAACTGGTTGCTGACAGTGGCGATGGAGTAATAGAGGCAGTTGTGGGAACTGGTTGCTGACAGTGGTGATGGAGTAATAGAGGCAGTTGTGGGAACATCGATAAGTTGTACAGAATAAAACTATAACTGTAAATAGAAAGTTTATTTAATGTTGACGATCATCTGCGATGGAGTGATCAGGGACAGTGACGATTTTTGTGGGAATTCTTAAGAGTTGCTGACAGTGGTGATGGAGTAATAGAGGCAGTTGTGGGAACATCGATAAGTTGTACAGAATAAAACTATAACTGTAAATAGAAAGTTTATTTAATGTTTCATCTGCTCAGGGAAGTTTTTTTAATTCTTAAGAGTTAAAAAAACGTCTAGTGTCTAAGCGAAATGTTTTATGAATATGGTTACAAGTTATTTCTATTATCTATTTATTTATCTACAAGAGATCAGAAGTTTGCATCTAGAAAGTCTGAGTGTATAAAATTTTACGTGTTCTTAACTAAGATACAGTAATTGGAGTGAAGTTCTTTTACCAGGTTATATTCTGTAAAGTTAGTGGGTCACGAGGAGTTAACAACAGCCAATCAGGAAAGATTACGTGCGAAGATCCCAGGCCAGGCAGAGAATATATATTAGGCTGCACCGGGAGCCAGAAGACAGTCGGGATAGAATGTCAAGAGAAGGATGTCAAAGAAAGAGAATAGAAAGAGAAGGACATTTTAAAGATGGAACGAGAAAATCGTGTGTAACAGGAAATACGGTGAAGAATAAAGATTTCATTGGAAGAATGCATGTGATAAATTAAATCAAATGTTTGAAAAAAATAAAGGGAAACACTGAGGAACATGAACTGCATTTCGGTCGATGCGTGATCCGTGACAAGTATCCCAGTGTTCCATAACCCCAGCCCCCTAACACCTCAAAACACGCAACCTCAAACAGGCAGACCACTGACAAACCCTGCTTGTCACTCCTCCACAGTTTTGACATGTTTTTCCCGGACAATCACTCTTATCTTCCACTAAGGTACTCTTCGACCCATGTCTTAAACTAGGTAAGAAATAGTAAGACATTAATGCTTGATGAAGCTCACGTCAGTCCTCATAATGTTTGACAGAGGACTGAGAATTATAATTGCTAAATATAAATAATTACAAATATACGCATCGCAGATCAATGTGCTCTTAGGACAGGACGTTTCTGCTTTTCCAAAATACAAGGCGCCTATATTCTTGTTTTGGACTCGCGGAGTACAAACATACCAATGTAATATTAATATTTTTTTTCTTTTGACATCTTTTGACAGGTGAGATCATGTTAGGTAAAAGGACACAAGTGCAACTAATGTGACATTTTATTGTGGCAACGTTTCGCTCTCCAGGAGCTTTATCAAGCCGTTACCTAACGGCTAACGAAGTGATACAGTTTCTGGAGAGCGAAACGTTGCCACAATAAAATGTGACATTAGTTACACTTGTGTGCTTTTACCTAACATATTGTGGGTAATTTTACCAACATTAACACAGGTGAGATAATAATTAACACCTCACAAATTACGTGCAGAAAAGATTATGGAAAAAATAAAAGAATAATCTTTGACTTTCTAAAAATTAATAGAATGAGAAGAACGAGATTCATAAAAGTAAATCTATGGAAAAAAATGCAGAATAATACAATAGTTTATTGACAAAATTTCGTTCAGTCAACGGACTTTATCAATTCTCAAACTTTTCAGAAAGATCCCACGATGAAAATCTTTTTCCATAGTACAGTAACCCGCCAGGTTTTCTCTCTCATTTGCATATACTGTATTTCATAGAAAAAGGTTGTCAATTGAAAATGTATCGGGTGTGAAAATATAGATATCCACGGATGCGGATGTGTATGAGGATGTCTTACTTATTTTGTGAATTGTGCAGATGTTCCGCGAATTGGGATGCGGATGCATATGCGGATATCTTTTTGCAGCAAAATACGGATGCGGATGCGGATGCAGATGTAAGAAATTGTGCGGATGTTCCGCGGATGCAGATATCCAATGATTTACAATGCAAATCATTGCTCTGTAACATATTTTGCAACTGATGCAAGAAAATGACATTCGATGATGACACAGCGACGCCTTAAACCCGTATGTTCAGTCTTCCAGAATGCTGAGTGACTCATACTCAACATGATGCTGAGTGACTCATACTCAACATGATGCTGAGTGACTCATACTCAGCATAATGCTGAGTGACTCATACTCAACATAATGCTGAGTGACTCATACTCAACATAATGCTGAGTGACTCATACTCAACATAATGCTGAGTGACTCATACTCAACATGATGCTGAGTGACTCATACTCAACATGATGCTGAGTGACTCATACTCAACATGATGCTGAGTGACTCATACTCAACATGATGCTGAGTGACTCATACTCAACATGATGCTGAGTGACTCATACTGAACATAATGCTGAGTGACTCATACTCAGCATAATGCTGAGTGACTCATACTCAACATGATGCTGAGTGACTCATACTCAACATAATGCTGAGTGACTCATACTCAACATGATGCTGAGTGACTCATACTCAACATGATGCTGAGTGACTCATACTCAGCATAATGCTGAGTGACTCATACTCAACATAATGCTGAGTGACTCATACTCAGCATAATGCTGAGTGACTCATACTCAGCATAATGCTGAGTGACTCATACTCAGCATAATGCTGAGTGACTCATACTCAGCATAATGCTGAGTGACTCATACTCAACATGATGCTGAGTGACTCATACTCAGCATAATGCTGAGTGACTCATACTCAACATGATGCTGAGTGACTCATACTCAACATAATGCTGAGTGACTCACACTCAGCATAATGCTGAGTGACTCATACTCAACATAATGCTGAGTGACTCATACTCAGCATAATGCTGAGTGACTCATACTCAACATAATGCTGAGTGACTCATACTCAGCATAATGCTGAGTGACTCATACTCAGCATAATGCTGAGTGACTCATACTCAACATAATGCTGAGTGACTCATACTCAACATAATGCTGAGTGACTCATACTCAACATAATGCTGAGTGACTCATACTCAACATAATGCTGAGTGACTCATACTCAGCATAATGCTGAGTGACTCATACTCAACATAATGCTGAGTGACTCATACTCAGCATAATGCTGAGTGACTCATACTCAGCATAATGCTGAGTGACTCATACTCAGCATAATGCTGAGTGACTCATACTCAGCATAATGCTGAGTGACTCATACTCAACATAATGCTGAGTGACTCATACTCAGCATAATGCTGAGTGACTCATACTCAACATAATGCTGAGTGACTCATACTCAGCATAATGCTGAGTGACTCATACTCAACATAATGCTGAGTGACTCATACTCAGCATAATGCTGAGTGACTCATACTCAGCATAATGCTGAGTGACTCATACTCAGCATAATGCTGAGTGACTCATACTCAGCATAATGCTGAGTGACTCATACTCAACATAATGCTGAGTGACTCATACTCAGCATAATGCTGAGTGACTCATACTCAACATAATGCTGAGTGACTCATACTCAGCATAATGCTGAGTGACTCATACTCAACATAATGCTGAGTGACTCATACTCAGCATAATGCTGAGTGACTCATACTCAGCATAATGCTGAGTGACTCATACTCAGCATAATGCTGAGTGACTCATACTCAGCATAATGCTGAGTGACTCATACTCAGCATAATGATGAGTGACTCATACTCAACATAATGCTGAGTGACTCATACTCAACATAATGCTGAGTGACTCATACTCAGCATAATGCTGAGTGACTCATACTCAGCATAATGCTGAGTGACTCATACTCAGCATAATGCTGAGTGACTCATACTCAGCATAATGCTGAGTGACTCATACTCAGCATAATGCTGAGTGACTCATACTCAGCATAATGCTGAGTGACTCATACTCAACATAATGCTGAGTGACTCATACTCAGCATAATGCTGAGTGACTCATACTCAGCATAATGCTGAGTGACTCATACTCAGCATAATGCTGAGTGACTCATACTCAGCATAATGCTGAGTGACTCATACTCAACATAATGCTGAGTGACTCATACTCAGCATAATGCTGAGTGACTCATACTCAACATAATGCTGAGTGACTCATACTCAACATAATGCTGAGTGACTCATACTCAGCATAATGCTGAGTGACTCATACTCAGCATAATGCTGAGTGACTCATACTCAACATAATGCTGAGTGACTCATACTCAACATAATGCTGAGTGACTCATACTCAACATAATGCTGAGTGACTCATACTCAACATAATGCTGAGTGACTCATACTCAACATAATGCTGAGTGACTCATACTCAACATAATGCTGAGTGACTCATACTCAACATAATGCTGAGTGACTCATACTCAACATAATGCTGAGTGACTCATACTCAACATAATGCTGAGTGACTCATACTCAGCATAATGCTGAGTGACTCATACTCAACATAATGCTGAGTGACTCATACTCAACATAATGCTGAGTGACTCATACTCAACATAATGCTGAGTGACTCATACTCAACATAATGCTGAGTAACTCATACTCAACATAATGCTGAGTGACTCATACTCAGCATAATGCTGAGTGACTCATACTCAACATAATGCTGAGTGACTCATACTCAACATAATGCTGAGTGACTCATACTCAACATAATGCTGAGTGACTCATACTCAACATAATGCTGAGTGACTCATACTCAACATGATGCTGAGTGACTTATACTCAACATAATGCTGAGTGACTCATACTCAACATGATGCTGAGTGACTCATACTCAACATGATGCTGAGTGACTCATACTCAGCATAATCCTCAATAACAACAAATATCAGCATGTTTTTTCCAAAAAATATTTATATTACGAAAATTAAATCCGAGCACAACACCAAGTGAACCACCGGAGAGACGAAGTGAAGTGTGAGGATCTCGTGTAACAATGTCGGAAGATTCTAACTTGGTGATGATGTCTGCACACCTGCTAACATGACAGATGTTAAGCTTCTGGCTGCACACCTGCTAACATGACAGATGTTAAGCTTCTGGCTGCACACCTGCTAACATGACAGATGTTAAGCTTCTGGCTGCACACCTGCTAACATGACAGATGTTAATCTATTGGCTGCACACCTGCTAACATAATAGATGTTAAGCTATTGGCTGCACACCTGCTAACATGACAGATGTTAAGCTTCTGGCTGCACACCTGCTAACATGACAGATGTTAAGCTTCTGGCTGCACACCTGCTAACATGACAGATGTTAAGCTTCTGGCTGCACACCTGCTAACATGACAGATGTTAAGCTATTGGCTGCACACCTGCTAACATGACAGATGTTAAGCTTCTGGCTGCACACCTGCTAACATGACAGATGTTAAGCTTCTGGCTGCACACCTGCTAACATGACAGATGTTAAGCTATTGGCTGCACACCTGCTAACATAACAGATGTTAAGCTATTGGCTGCACACCTGCTAACATGACAGATGTTAAGCTTCTGGCTGCACACCTGCTAACATGACAGATGTTAAGCTTCTGGCTGCACACCTGCTAACATGACAGATGTTAAGCTTCTGGCTGCACACATGCTAACATGACAGATGTTAAGCTATTGGCTGCACACCTGCTAACATGACAGATGTTAAGCTTCTGGCTGCACACCTGCTAACATGACAGATGTTAAGCTTCTGGCTGCACACCTGCTAACATGACAGATGTTAAGCTATTGGCTGCACACCTGCTAACATGACAGATGTTAAGCTTCTGGCTGCACACCTGCTAACATGACAGATGTTAAGCTATTGGCTGCACACCTGCTAACATGACAGATGTTAAGCTTCTGGCTGCACACCTGCTAACATGACAGATGTTAAGCTTCTGGCTGCACACCTGCTAACATGACAGATGTTAAGCTATTGGCTGCACACCTGCTAACATGACAGATGTTAAGCTATTGGCTGCACACCTGCTAACATGACAGATGTTAAGCTTCTGGCTGCACACCTGGTATCATGACAGATGTTAACCTTCTGGCTGCACACCTGCTGACATGGCAGATGTTAAGCTATTGGCTGCACACCTGCTAACATGACAGATGTTAAGCTATTGGCTGCACACCTGCTAACATGACAGATGTTAAGCTTCTGGCTGCACACCTGCTATCATGACAGATGTTAACCTTCTGGCTGCACACCTGCTGACATGGCAGATGTTAAGCTATTGGCTGCACACCTGCTAACATGACAGATGTTAAGCTTCTGGCTGCACACCTGCTATCATGACAGATGTTAACCTTCTGGCTGCACACCTGCTGACATGGCAGATATTAAGCTATTGGCTGCACGCCTGCTAACATGACAGATGTTAAGCTATTGGCTGCACACCTGCTAACATGACAGATGTTAAGCTTCTAGCTGCACACCTGCTATCATGACAGATGTTAACCTTCTGGCTGCACACCTGCTGACATGGCAGATGTTAAGCTATTGGCTGCACACCTGCTAACATGACAGATGTTAAGCTTCTGGCTGCACACCTGCTATCATGACAGATGTTAACCTTCTGGCTGCACACCTGCTGACATGGCAGATGTTAAGCTATTGGCTGCACACCTGCTAACATGACAGATGTTAAGCTATTGGCTACACACCTGCTAACATGACAGATGTTAAGCTTCTGGCTGCACACTTGCTATCATGACAGATGTTAACCTTCTGGCTGCACACCTGCTGACATGGCAGATGTTAAGCCATTGGCTGCACACGTGCTAACATGACAGATGTTAAGCTATTGGCTGCACACCTGCTAACATGACAGATGTTAAGCTTCTGGCTGCACACCTGCTAACATGACAGATGTTAAGCTATTGGCTGCACACCTGCTAACATGACAGATGTTAAGCTATTGGCTGCACACCTGCTAACATGACAGATGTTAAGCTTCTGGCTGCACACCTGCTAACATGACAGATGTTAAGCTTCTGGCTGCACACCTGCTATCATGACAGATGTTAACCTTCTGGCAGCACACCTGCTAACATGACAGATGTTAAGCTACTGGCTGCATACCTGCTAACATGACAGATGTTAAGCTATTGGCTGCACACCTGCTAACATGACAGATGTTAAGCTATTGGCTGCACACCTGCTAACATGACAGATGTTAAGCTTCTGGCTGCACACCTGCTAACATGACAGATGTTAACCTTCTGGCTGCACACCTGCTAACATGACATATGTTAAGCTATTGGCTGTTAGGTAAGACACGTATGCAACAGTTAGGTATCTTTATTGTGAAACGTTTCGTCTACACAGTAGGCTTCTTCAGTCAAGTACAGAAAAGTTGATAGAAGCAGAAGATACTTGAAGACGATGTAATCAGTCCATCACCCTTAAAGTTTTGAGGTGGTCAGTCCCTCAGTCTGGAGAAGAGCATTGTTCCATAGTATGAAACAATATGGAGAAGAAGTGACAGGATGGAGCTTTTATAGTGCCAAGAGGTGAGACGTAGGAGAGGTAAGAACTCAGATGTTGAGAGGTTCCTCTCAAATCCAGCCCCTCTCACTAGTGGAAGTTGTCGAAGTTGATTGCAGGTCTGTACCAAGATACCCTTGTGTTGCAGTGTCTGACAGATTGAACATTAAAATGGTATAAAATACCGACAGGTTGTTAGGTAAGACACGTATGCAACAGTTAGGTATCTTTATTGTGAAACGTTTCGCCTACACAGTAGGCTTCTTCAGTCAAGTACAGAAAAGTTGATAGAAGCAGAAGATACT
This sequence comes from Cherax quadricarinatus, assembly GCF_038502225.1. Lineage (NCBI taxonomy): Eukaryota > Metazoa > Arthropoda > Malacostraca > Decapoda > Parastacidae > Cherax > Cherax quadricarinatus. Next base: position 30,878,305 of record NC_091337.1, read on the forward strand.
TGAAGACGATGTAATCAGTCCATCACCCTTAAAGTTTTGAGGTGGTCAGTCCCTCAGTCTGGAGAAGAGCATTGTTCCATAGTATGAAACAATATGGAGAAGAAGTGACAGGATGGAGCTTTTATAGTGCCAAGAGGTGAGACGTAGGAGAGGTAAGAACTCAGATGTTGAGAGGTTCCTCTCAAATCCAGCCCCTCTCACTAGTGGAAGTTGTCGAAGTTGATTGCAGGTCTGTACCAAGATACCCTTGTGTTGCAGTGTCTGACAGATTGAACATTAAAATGGTATAAAATACCGACAGGTTGTTAGGTAAGACACGTATGCAACAGTTAGGTATCTTTATTGTGAAACGTTTCGCCTACACAGTAGGCTTCTTCAGTCAAGTACAGAAAAGTTGATAGAAGCAGAAGATACTTGAAGACGATGTAATCAGTCCATCACCCTTAAAGTTTTGAGGTGGTCAGTCCCTCAGTCTGGAGAAGAGCATTGTTCCATAGAATGAAACAATATGGAGAAGAAGTGACAGGATGGAGCTTTTATAGTGCCAAGAGGTGAGACGTAGGAGAGGTAAGAACTCAGATGTTGAGAGGTTCCTCTCAAATCCAGCCCCTCTCACTAGTGGAAGTTGTCGAAGTTGATTGCAGGTCTGTACCAAGATACCCTTGTGTTGCAGTGTCTGACAGATTGAACATTAAAATGGTATAAAATACCGACAGGTTGTTAGGTAAGACACGTATGCAACAGTTAGGTATCTTTATTGTGAAACGTTTCGCCTACACAGTAGGCTTCTTCAGTCAAGTACAGAAAAGTTGATAGAAGCAGAAGATACTTGAAGACGATGTAATCAGTCCATCACCCTTAAAGTTTTGAGGTGGTCAGTCCCTCAGTCTGGAGAAGAGCATTGAGCATTGTGTAGGCGAAACGTTTCACAATAAAGATACCTAACTGTTGCATACGTGTCTTACCTAACAACCTGTCGGTATTTTATACCATTTTAATGTTCAATCTGTCAGACACTGCAACACAAGGGTATCTTGGTACAGACCTGCAATCAACTTCGACAACTTCCACTAGTGAGAGGGGCTGGATTTGAGAGGAACCTCTCAACATCTGAGTTCTTACCTCTCCTACGTCTCACCTCTTGGCACTATAAAAGCTCCATCCTGTCACTTCTTCTCCATATTGTTTCATACTATGGAACAATGCTCTTCTCCAGACTGAGGGACTGACCACCTCAAAACTTTAAGGGTGATGGACTGATTACATCGTCTTCAAGTATCTTCTGCTTCTATCAACTTTTCTGTACTTGACTGAAGAAGCCTACTGTGTAGGCGAAACGTTTCACAATAAAGATACCTAACTGTTGCATACGTGTCTTACCTAACAACCTGTCGGTATTTTATACCATTTTAATGTTCAATCTGTCAGACACTGCAACACAAGGGTATCTTGGTACAGACCTGCAATCAACTTCGACAACTTCCACTAGTGAGAGGGGCTGGATATGAGAGGAACCTCTCAACATCTGAGTTCTTACCTCTCCTACGTCTCACCTCTTGGCACTATAAAAGCTCCATCCTGTCACTTCTTCTCCATATTGTTTCATACTATGGAACAATGCTCTTCTCCAGACTGAGGGACTGACCACCTCAAAACTTTAAGGGTGATGGACTGATTACATCGTCTTCAAGTATCTTCTGCTTCTATCAACTTTTCTGTACTTGACTGAAGAAGCCTACTGTGTAGGCGAAACGTTTCACAATAAAGATACCTAACTGTTGCATACGTGTCTTACCTAACAACCTGTCGGTATTTTATACCATTTTAATGTTCAAGCTATTGGCTGCACACCTGCTAACATGACAGATGATAAGCTATTGACTGCACACCTGCTAACATGGCAGATGTTAAGCTATTGGTTGCACACCTGCTAACATGACAGATGTTAAGCTATTGGCTGCACACCTGCTAACATGGCAGATATTAAGCTATTGGCTGCACACCTGCTAACATGACAGATGTTAAGCTATTGGCTGCACACCTGCTAACGTGACAGATGTTAAGCTTCTGGCTGCACACCTGTTAACATGACAGATGCCAAGCTATCGTTTGCACACTTGAGAGCACTTGATAAAATGCTGCATGCTTACCACTCAGTATAACTCAGGGAACGTGCAAGAAATGGAGAAAGAGCAGAGAATGTTCCCTTCGCATATAAATTCACCTAAATCTAAATAAGTGGAGGAGTGTTGGATTGTAAGATATCGCTCAGGAGAGGCAAGGTTGCAACAACTGCTCTAGCAGATACTTTGATATAAATAAATAATAACGCTTAAAGTCTTACGAGCGTCCTCTCTTTAGTTACAAAGTAAACAGGTCGTGTTGTCCTCACTGCACATACTGTATCTTAACTACTGTTCGTTACACATACTGTATCTTAACTACTGGTCGTTACATATACTGTATCTTAACTACTGGTCGTTACATATACTGTATCTTAACTACTGTTCGTTACACATACTGTATCTTAACTACTGGTCGTTACACCTACTGTATCTTAACTACTGGTCGTTACACATACTGTATCTTAACTACTGGTCGTTACACATACTGTATCTTAACTACTGGTCGTTACACATACTGTATCTTAACTACTGGTTGTTACACATACTGTATCTTAACTACTGGTCGTTACATATACTGTATCTTAACTACTGGTCGTTACACATACTGTATCTTAACTACTGGTTGTTACATATACTGTATCTTAACTACTGTTCGTTACATATACTGTATCTTAACTACTGGTCGTTACATATACTGTATCTTAACTACTGGTCGTTACATATACTGTATTTTAACTACTGGTCGTTACACATACTGTATCTTAACTGATCGTTACATATACTGTATCTTAACTACTGGTCGTTACACATACTGCTTCTTAACTACTGGTCGTTACACATACTGTATCTTAACTACTGTTCGTTACATATATTGTATCTTAACTACTGGTCGTTACATATACTGTATCTTAACTAATGGTCGTTACATATACTGTATCTTAACTACTGGTCGTTACACATACTGTATCTTAACTGATCGTTACATATACTGTATCTTAACTACTGGTCGTTACACATACTGTTTCTTAACTACTGGTCGTTACACATACTGTATCTTAACTACTGTTCGTTACATATACTGTATCTTAACTACTGTTCGTTACATATACTGTATCTTAACTACTGGTCGTTACACATACTGTATCTTAACTACTGATCGTTACACATACTGTATCTTAACTACTGGTCGTTACACATACTGTATCTTAACTACTGGTCGTTACACATACTGTATCTTAACTACTGATCGTTACACATACTGTATCTTAACTACTGGTCGTTACACATACTGTATCTTAACTACTGGTCGTTACGCATACTGTATCTTAACTGATCGTTACATATACTGTATCTTAACTACTGATCGTTACACATACTGTATCTTAATTACTAGTCATTACACATACTGTATCCTAACTGATCGTTACACATACTGTATCCTAACTGATCGTTACACATACTGTATCTTAACTGATCGTTACACATACTGTTTCTTAACTACTGGTCGTTACACATACTGTATCTTAACTACTGGTTGTTACACATACTGTATCTTAACTACTGGTTGTTACACATACTGTATCTTAACTACTGGTCGTTACACATACTGTTTCTTAACTACTGGTCGTTACACATACTGCATCTTTACTGGTCGTTACATGTACTGTATCTTAGCTACTGGTCGTTACACATACTGTATCTTTACTGGTCGTTACAAATACTGTATCAGTACTGGTCGTTACATATGCTGTATCTTAACTACTGGTCGTTACACCTACTGTATCTTTACTGGTCGTTACACATACTGTGTCTTAACTACTGGTCGCTACACTTAATGTATCTTAACTACTGGTCGTTACACATACTGTATTTTAACTTCTGGTCGTTACACATACTGTATCTTAATTACTGGTCGTTACACATTCTGTATCTTTTCTGGTCATTACACCTACTGTATATTAACTACTGGTCGTTACACATACTGTGTCTTAACTACTGGTCGTTAAACATACTGTATCTTAACTACTGGTCGTTACACATACTGTATCATAAGTACTGGTCGTTACATATACTGTATCTTAAGTACTGGTCGTTACACCTAGTGTATCTTAACTACTGGTCGTTACACATACTGTGTCTTAACTACTGGTCGTTACACATACTGTATCTTAACTACTGGTCATTACACATACTGTATCTTAACTACTGGTCATTACGCATACTGTATCTTAACTACTGGTCGTTCCACCTTCTGTATCTTAACTTCAGGTCGTTATACTGTATCTTAACTACTGGTCGTTACACTACTATATCTTAACTACTGGTCGTTACACATACTGTGTCTTAACTACTGGTCATTACGCATACTGTATCTTAACTACTGGTCGTTCCACCTTCTGTATCTTAACTTCTGGTCGTTACACTGTATCTTAACTACTGGTCGTTACACATACTATATCTTTACTGGTCGTTACACATACTGTGTCTTAACTACTGGTCGCTACACTTACTGTATCTTAACTACTGGTCGTTACACATGCTGTATCTTAACTACTGGTCATTACACATACTGTATCTTAACTACTGGTCGTTAAACATACTGTATCTTAACTACTGGTCGTTACACATACTGTATCATAAGTACTGGTCGTTACATATACTGTATCTTAACTACTGGGCGTTACACCTACTGCATCTTAACTACTGGTCGTTAAACATACTGTATCTTAACTACTGGTCGTTACACATACTGTATCTTAACTACTGGTCGTTACACATACTGTATCTTAACTACTGGTCATTACGCATACTGTATCTTAACTACTGGTCGTTCCACCTTCTGTATCTTAACTTCTGGTCGTTACACTGTATCTTAACTACTGGTCGTTACACATACTATATCTTTACTGGTCGTTACACATACTGTGTCTTAACTACTGGTCGCTACACTTACTGTATCTTAACTACTGGTCGTTACACATGCTGTATCTTAACTACTGGTCATTACACATACTGTATCTTAACTACTGGTCGTTAAACATACTGTATCTTAACTACTGGTCGTTACACATACTGTATCATAAGTACTGGTCGTTACATATACTGTATCTTAACTACTGGGCGTTACACCTACTGCATCTTAACTACTGGTCGTTAAACATACTGTATCTTAACTACTGGTCGTTACACATACTGTATCTTAACTACTGGTCGTTACACATACTGTATCTTAACTACTGGTCGTTACACATACTCTATCTTTACTTGTCGTTACACATACTGTATCTTGACTACTAGTCGTTACACATACTGTATCTTAACTAATGGTCGTTACACATACTGTATCTTAACTACTGGTCGTTACACATACAGTATCTTAACTACTGGTCGTTACACATACTGTATCTTAACTACTGGTCGTTACACATACTGTATCTTAACTACTGGTCGTTACACATACTGTATCTTAACTACTGTTCGTTACACATACAGTATCTTTACTGGTCGTTACACATACTGTATCTTAACTACTGGTCGTTACACATACTGTATCTTAACTACTGGTCGTTACACATAATGTATCTTAACTACTGGTCGTGACATATACTGTATCTTAACTACTGGTCGTTACACATATTGTATCATAACTACTAGTCGTGACACATACTGTATCTTAACTACTGGTCGTTACACATAATGTATCTTAACTACTGGTCGTTACACATACTGTATCTTAACTGTTCGTTACACATACTGTATCTTTACTGGTCGTTACACATACTGTATCTTAACTACTGGTCGTTACACATACTGTATCTTAATTACTGGTCGTTACACGTACTGTATCTTAACTACTGTTCGTTACACATACTGTATCTTAACTACTGGTCGTTACACATACTGTATCTTAACAACTGTTCGTTACACATACTGTATCTTTACTGGTCGTTACACATACTGTATCTTAATTACTGGTCGTTACACGTACTGTATCTTAACTACTGGTCGTTACACATACTGTATCTTAACTACTGGTCGTTACACATACTGTATCTTAACTACCGGTCGTTACACATACTGTATCTTAACTGATCGTCGTTACGCATACTGTATCTTAACTACTGGTCGTTAAACATACTGTATCTTAACTACTGGTCGTTAAACATACTGTATCTTAACTACTGGTCGTTACACATACTGTATCTTAACTACTGGTCGTTACACATACTGTATCTTAACTACTGGTCGTTACACATACTGTATCTTAACTACTGGTCGTTACACATACTGTATCTTAACTACTGGTTGGAGAGCTGCGACTGGATGAACACTATGTCTCTATCTCGACGACTTTTATGGATAAGTGTGACTCATACTCAACATAATGCTGAGTGACTCATACTCAACATAATGCTGAGTGACTCATACTCAACATAATGCTGAGTGACTCATACTCAACATAATGCTGAGTGACTCATACTCAGCATAATGCTGAGTGACTCATACTCAACATAATGCTGAGTGACTCATACTCAGCATAATGCTGAGTGACTCATACTCAACATAATGCTGAGTGACTCATACTCAACATAATGGTGAGTGACTCATACTCAACATAATGCTGAGTGACTCATACTCAGCATAATGCTGAGTGACTCATACTCAACATAATGCTGAGTGACTCATACTCAGCATAATGCTGAGTGACTCATACTCAACATAATGCTGAGTGACTCATACTCAACATAATGGTGAGTGACTCATACTCAACATAATGCTGAGTGACTCATACTCAGCATAATGCTGAGTGACTCATACTCAACATAATGCTGAGTGACTCATACTCAGCATAATGCTGAGTGACTCATACTCAACATAATGCTGAGTGACTCATACTCAACATAATGGTGAGTGACTCATACTCAACATAATGCTGAGTGACTCATACTCAACATAATGCTGAGTGACTCATACTCAACGTAATGCTGAGTGACTCATACTCAACATAATGCTGAGTGACTCATATTCAACATAATGCTGAGTGACTCATACTCAACATAATGCTGAGTGACTCATACTCAACATAATGCTGAGTGACTCATACTCAACATAATGCTGAGTGACTCATACTCAACATAATGGTGAGTGACTCATACTCAACATAATGCTGAGTGACTCATACTCAACATAATGCTGAGTGACTCATACTCAACATAATGCTGAGTGACTCATACTCAACATAATGCTGAGTGACTCATATTCAACATAATGCTGAGTGACTCATACTCAACATAATGCTGAGTGACTCATACTCAACATAATGCTGAGTGACTCATATTCAACATAATGCTGAGTGACTCATACTCAACATAATGCTGAGTGACTCATACTCAACATAATGCTGAGTGACTCATACTCAGCATAATGCTGAGTGACTCATACTCAGCATAATCCGCAATAACAACAAATATCAGCATGTTTTCTCCATAAAATATTTATATTACGAAAATTTAATTCGAGCACAACACCAAGTGAACCACCGGAGAGACGAAGTGAAGTGTGAGGATCTCGTGTAACAATGTCGGAAGATTCTAACTTGGTGATGATGTCTGCACACCTGCTAACATGACAGATGTTAAGCTTCTGGCTGCACACCTGCTAACATGACAGATGTTAAGCTTCTGGCTGCACACCTGCTAACATGACAGATGTTAAGCTTCTGGCTGCACACCTGCTAACATGACAGATGTTAAGCTTCTGGCTGCACACCTGCTAACATGACAGATGTTAAGCTTCTGGCTGCACACCTGCTAACATGACAGATGTTAAGCTTCTGGCTGCACACCTGCTAACATGACAGATGTTAAGCTTCTGGCTGCACACCTGCTAACATGACAGATGTTAAGCTTCTGGCTGCACACCTGCTAACATGACAGATGTTAAGCTTCTGGCTGCACACCTGCTAACATGACAGATGTTAAGCTTCTGGCTGCACACCTGCTAACATGACAGATGTTAAGCTTCTGGCTGCACACCTGCTAACATGACAGATGTTAATCTATTGGCTGCACACCTGCTAACATAACAGATGTTAAGCTATTGGCTGCACACCTGCTAACATGACAGATGTTAAGCTATTGGCTGCACACCTGCTAACGTGGCAGATGTTAAGCTATTGGCTGCACACCTGCTAACGTGGGAGATGTTAAGCTATTGGCTGCACACCTGCTAACATGACAGATGTTAAGCTATTGGCTGCACACCTGCTAACATGACAGATGTTAAGCTATTGGCTGCACACCTGCTAACATGACAGATGTTAAGCTATTGGCTGCACACCTGCTAACATGGCAGATGTTAAGTATAAGCTATTGGTTGCACACCTGCTAACATGACAGATGTTAAGCTTCTGGCTGCACACCTGCTAACATGACAGATGTTAAGTTTCTGGCTGCACACCTGCTAACATGACAGATGTTAAGCTTCTGGCTGCACACCTGCTAACATGACAGATGTTAAGCTATTGGCTGCATACCTGCTAACATGACAGATGTTAAGCTATTGGCTGCACACCTGCTAACATGGCAGATGTCAAGCTTCTGGCTGCACACCTGCTAACACGACAGATGTTAAGCTTCTGGCTGCACACCTGCTAACATGACAGTTGTTAAGCTTCTGGCTGCACACCTGCTAACATGACAGATGTTAAGCTATTGACTGCACACCTGCTAACATGGCAGATGTTAAGCTTCTGGCTGCACACCTGCTAACATAACAGATGTTAAGCTATTGGCTGCACACCTGCTAACATGGCAGATGTTAAGCTATTGGCTGCACACCTGCTAACATGGCAGATGTTAAGCTTCTGGCTGCACACCTGCTAACATGACAGATGTTAAGCTTCTGGCTGCACACCTGCTAACATGGCAGATGTTAAGCTTCTGGCTGCACACCTGTTAACATGACAGATGTTAAGCTATTGGCTGCACACCTGCTAACATGACAGATGTTAAGCTTCTGGCTGCACACCTGCTAACATGACAGATGTTAAGCTTCTGGCTGCACACCTGCTAACATGACAGATGTTAAGCTTCTGGCTGCACACCTGCTAACATGACAGATGTTAAACTATTGGCTGCATACCTGCTAACATGACAGATGTTAAGCTATTGACTGCACACCTGCTAACATGACAGATGTTAAGCTTCTGGCTGCACACCTGCTAACATGACAGATGTTAAGCTATTGACTGCACACCTGCTAAGATGGCAGATGTTAAGCTTCTGGCTGCACACCTGCTAACATGACAGGTGTTAAGCTTCTGGCTGCACACCTGTTAACATGACAGATGCCAAGCTAACGTTTGCACACTTGAGAGCACTTGATAAAATGCTGCATGTTTACCACTCAGTATAACTCAGGGAACGTGCAAGAAATGGAGAAAGAGCAGAGAATGTTCCCTTCGCATATAAATTCACCTAAATCTAAATAAGTGGAGGAGTGTTGGATTGTAAGATGTCGCTCAGGAGAGGCAAGGTTGCAACAACTGCTCTAGCAGATAATTTGATATAAATAAATAATAACGCTTAAAGTCTTACGAACGTCCTCTCTTTAGTTACAAAGTAAACAGGTCGTGTTGTCCTCACTGCACATACTGTATCTTAACTACTGGTCGTTACTCATACTGTATCTTAACTACTGGTCGTTACACATACTGTATCTTAACTACTGGTCGTTACACATACTGTATCTTAACTACTGGTCGTTACACATACTGTATCTTAACTACTGGTCGTTACACATACTGTATCTTAACTACTGGTCGTTACTCATACTGTATCTTAACTACTGGTCGTTACACATACTGTATCTTAACTACTGGTCGTTACACATACTGTATCTTAACTACTGGTCGTTACACATACTGTATCTTAACTACTGGTCGTTACACATACTGTATCTTAATTACTGGTCGTTACACATACTGTATCTTAACTACTGGCCGTTACACATACTGTATCTTAATTACTGGTCGTTACACATACTGTATCTTAACTACTGGTCGTTACTCATACTGTATCTTAACTACTGGTCGTTACACATACTGTATCTTAATTACTGGTCGTTACACATACTGTATCTTAACTACTGGGCATTACACCTACTGTATCTTAACTACTGGTCGTTACACATACTGTATCTTAACTACTGGTCGTTACATATACTGTATCTTAACTACTGGTCGTTACACATACTGTATCTTAACTACTGGTCGTTACACATACTGTATCTTAACTACTGGTCGTTACGTATACTGTATCTTAACTACTGGTCGTTACACATACTGTATCTTAACTACTGGTCGTTACATATACTGTATCTTAACTACTGTTCGTTACATATACTGTATCTTAACTACTGTTCGTTACATATACTGTATCTTAACTACCGGTCGTTACATATACTGTATCTTAACTACTGGTCGTTACAC